>NC_142520.1:56676257-56718757 GCF_964205215.1 Stylophora pistillata | reverse complement strand
CTCGCACAATAAGCAGGGCCAATCTTTTAAGTGTCTTCGATCATGAACACTAGCGAATCTGAATGGACCAATACACTGTAAATGGCACCTTCTGCAATCCGTTCGTAATATGTTATGGACAATATGAGAAGCCGGAGCTTAACTGACTATTAAACTGAAAAGTATTAGTTTATTTATCCGGCTTAAATAATCCATTATAAAACAAAGAAATATCGAGGTACACTGAAACAGTGGCCTTAGACGTGCTTTCCTTGTTTCACGTGTCTGCCAAGAGCAAGCAACAGTTTCTTTAGATACCAAAAGCTTTGGAATTTAGCCCAAGACTCATTACAGGCCAAGGAAGGTCTTGACAATCTTACAGGAGGTAATGTCCCCAGGTCTTTTTCCTCCACTACCACCTACCTGTACGAAGAAATGAAAGATATGAATAGAACTGTTTTGCGAATAGCTCCGAAAATAAGAATTATACCACGCTGCAGTGATTTCGTTGGTATCTGAAGATAAAAGTCGATGACATGGCATTTAAATTCGCTGGAACGAAGCAAGGAAAAATGAAGTGGAGGTAAGAAGGCTCGACTTTGCGGTATTATTCATTTTTCGTTTTTCGTTGGCTGTACACACTCTAACGATTGTATTGAATGGTTCATTGCTCCGAGTTAAACACCTTTGTACAGCACTCAAAAACATCCCTAAAAATGTAGTGACTGTAAAGCTGAGAGAAAAGCTTAAGAGACCATAAAACCAGTGATTTTTTTTTCCCGCAAAAATGCCAGGGATACAACCGCAAGGCCTGAGACGGAATACAAGTTCGTAAGTGAGCGTTAATCGCCGACTCTCAATATGTATTTTGTTTCAATTATTGAAAAAAGTTAAAAGAGATTGAAAACTTAAAATTTTGCGAAAGCCATGCCTGTCATTGTCAACTAGCGCCAGATTTCTTCGAACCATTCGCCACGAAAGCGATCTTGGTCGTGGAATCGCTTTTACATTGGTTACACGACACTACAAACTGCCGATGACGCCACGAGGGTATTTCGCCTCGAGTTTCCTTCGCCAGTCAAAAACCTTTAAGTTTATACCCGACTTTTCGAACCTTCAATGAAAAAATTCAAGCCAATTTGATTTTTCTTCAGGAGAAACAAACGATTAAGACTTCATCGGGAGACGTTGAACTTCTTTGCGTCGTGTAAATAAAAATTATTGACCGGAATTATTTTAATAAGAGTACTTTGAAATGTCATCAATACGTAAAAATAATTTCTTTAGCTACCGGTCCTTAGCTTTGGTCACATAAATTCGAAGGTCTCTTTGCCAAATTTTATACGTGAAAAATGTGCAAATGTCTGCAGGTAAAAAAATATCTTTAGTGTTGCCCGAGCTACTAAAACCCAGCGGGTCATGCGCGTGTGTAAGTGTGCCATGTGACTGTCGATTGATCTAGGGAGGGGAAGGAAACACAATAACCACCTTAGTTTTCACCAATAAATACAAAACCTTTTTATAGGAACTTTTTTGAAATATTTTATTACTTGTGTAACTTTTCACGCTGTTTATCATGTCTACTTTACGTAACAAGCCTTCAAAATGATGAATTAACGTTTTTAGTTTTCTAAATCCTCTTCGAATTTTTTATGACACTTGATTCAACAGGTCTGTGTCAAGTGGTTTCGTAAAACACTTCAACCTCATCAGGTTGAAAGTTGTGACTTCCTGCCAGGAATGATTGGGTGAAGGAGCTGCCATAACTGTGGCCAGATGGCGGACTGTAGGTGTTTCCAGGGTTTGAGTAAGAATTTCCATTGGATGAGGCGTAGTTGGAAATGTGAATATCGTGTCCTCCACCAAATGTGGGTCCATAGCTAGAACAACTGTATATGGAATTGGCCCTGTAATGACTATACTTCCCTTGTTGGGTCAGTTTCACTGGTCCCCAGCCTGGCTTGTTAACCAATGAGAACAAAAAGGCGCTCGAAGTGTACTGGTACCCACAACTAGAAGCTGAATGATAAGTAAATAATTCAAAATGTTATTCAACTGTCGTTTCCTTTTAAGGGAGCAAACACTTATAATCTTTGATTAGGAAACTTTCATCACGTCACTGTGGTTTCCAGAAAGGTCCGAACTTAGATTGGTGCAGGTGCAGCGGCATTTCTAATGACTTTATCTAGGTTGTTCCAATCTTTAGGTGAGTGATAACAGACTCTGTTTACCCCAGTTTTTGGTTGCAAGGGTTAGTCTAAGTATAATCCTATTTCTTGTGTTAGAATTATGAACGTCCCTGTTGGCTAGTGGCTCCAATGAGTGATCCATGAGGCCATTAATACACTTATAACCCTACTTATATATAGCGATGATAAAATCTACGTTGTTCAAGGTTGAGCCACTTTAAAGTTACGAGGGCATAACTAGCTGAAGAATAAAGTGGTCTGTTCAGGAACGAGCCGTTTATTAACTTTAGAAATTACATACTCTACATGATGTGACTACATGAAGTCTGAGGACAACATAACTCCTCAATACTTAGACCTATTTACGCTGTCAAACTCACAATCAAAAGTAGATAGAGACGATGAGGAAATATGAAATAAAATTCTATTGCTTCCAATCAACCGCGATTTGGTCTTAGAAAGGTTCAAGGTAAGTTTGTTCGCTTTTAGCCGCAATGCTACGTTGTTGAAGTCTGCATTCAATTTTCTCTCCAGCTCGCGAGGTTTTTTTTGCGAAGAAGGAAAAGAACGGTTTCGTCAGCATATAATGATACCTTGGGGTGTTTAATAGCAGCAGGTAGCTCGTTAATATACAGAAGGAACAATGACGGTGCCAAGATGCTCCCTTGTGGAGCCCCGAAAGTAACGGGAAGGGCTTCGGATAGTGTATTTTCACAAGAGGTTTGCTGATTCCGATTACTTAGATACTAAGAAAACCACTGCTGGGACCGGGGAGACGATTTGGACATCAAGATCCCATGATCGACTGTATCGAACGCCTTTATAAGATCCAGAAATACAGCAACACAAATGTTCCCTTTTTCCAAGTTTAAAAAGACTTCATCGGCAAAGCCAGAGAATGCAGTGGCTGTTAAACGCTTACAACGAAATCAAATTGCTTGTTTGAAAGTAAATTATTTGAATCAAGGTATTCGTACAGCTGAGAGGATTACACTCTCTAAGATCTTGCTGAAAGAGCGTAAAATTGAAATAGGGCTATAATTTGTTAGGTTTGTTCCTGATACGAATAAAGCCGTCACTTTAGAACACTTCCATATCCAAGGAAACTTCCCTGTGCTCATAGACAGATTAATTAACTTTGTGATGAAATAAGTAACTTAAGCTACACTCAAAAGCCTTGTCCTGCTTATGGACAACCGCTCCGCAAATTTTATGTAATTGGTACAATCCACAGTGACCATCAATTGACAATGAAGTAGGAGATACAAATGATATTTTATTCTATATTATCGTGTGCAAAGGATATCATGTTAGGCCACGAGTCATCATCAATATCATTCTAAATATCTCATTCACCCGATTAACGCCGTTTATTAAATTTTTAACGTTTATATTTGGCGCCTGTAGTCATGGGCGGCGTTTATTCGACGGCGGTGCGCGTTTATTTTTAAATCATATTTCGTGACTCATTGACCCAATTGCAGTAAAACATTCGCAAATATCATGTAAAATGGAAGTCTTTCCACGACCATTTGCCTCAAAATATCGAGAATCGGCCTAGGGGTGGAATATTGAATTTCACCCTGTTTGGCCCTAGGAAGCCCGGAGGAAGACAATCCCTGAAATGACATTAGAAGCTTCAGTTGCCTTTTACTTTCTTCAAAATTTAGAAATTTTTAAATTCACCTGCCGTGGTTGAAACTTGTTACAGGTCCTGTTTGAACATATCCCTCGCTTCTTTCGCGCATCGCTCTAGTAACTGATGAGTCAAATAATTCATCTGGCGGCAATTTGTTTTTCACAATTATGCAGAAATAGATGCTCGTTGAAAACGTGAACTTAAAAGGCACTCCAAAATAACGGCATGATTAGTGTTTATCACTTCTGAGACACTGTTATAAGACACAGTTCAGTATTCCTGATCTAATATGCCATGGACCCCATTGTACTGTTTTTCTTTTGTTTTGTTTTGTTTGAGTGATTGTTTGTTTCTTTGTTTGTTTTTTTTTTTTCAAGCTAGAAACCAGATGCGCTCGTAGATTTTAATTTAAGCGAGGAGAAAAGGCAAGCAAATTTCATAGGTTATGCACTTACTCCATGATAAGCTATTGTATCCACCAAATACGTATTTTCCCACACGGACAATGGTCACTGTTGGCCCTTTGCTGTCACACAATGAGTGAAAGGTAGAGGCAGCCCAACCATCCACTGATGCTCTCCAGCAGCGCTTCCAGTAAGAGGACTGGCTCTGCACAACAGGGCTTAACCAACTGCTCAGGGATCCAAGGTAATTGTCATCGTTTGCCAATATTGCCGAATAACCCAGGCCTTAAAACAGGAAATAAGTATTATTTCACCGTTGACACCCAATTTTTTTCATTGCCATAACATTTTTACATGTTATTGTGTAAAGAAGATATGGAACACTGACACCACAAAAGCAAACAACTGAACATTAGAGAAATCGTTGGTGACGCAGAGCATAAAATACTGAGGCTCCTGAGACAGGAAACTTGTCCACTACTGCGAAGCGTTATGTTAATCAGTACAATAGGAAATGCGAAGTTGTCACGTACAGAATACACTTTTCACGTATTCAAAAACAAAATGAAAAACAATCTTCCATAATTATTTTTCGAGACAGATAAAAGGCTCAGAAGAGATTTTGAAATCAGTTCTTTTCCTATCAAAGTTTGAAAAGAAAGCCAGAGATCGGTTAAAATCTCGATGTACGAACACCAAAATTTCACTTCCCTGCTTTACCGACAGTTTCTTGTAAACTTAACATACTTCCATTCCTAAAGTTTTTTTGGGTATAAAGGGCTATAAAAATGTATTTCAAGCTGTTTTTCAACACATCTCACCTGCATAGCTGTGATAACAATCAAATCCATCTCCAACATATCCAGCTTTACACTTACACTTGTGCGAGCCACGTTCATTTGTACACGTGGCCAGCTTGTGACAATAATTCAGATCATGTTGGCATTCATCTAAGTCTAGTAATGTAATAAAATGGAGCAGTGAACACTCTTTAAACACCGAAGAAACAGAAAAGGTTAAGTAAGGCCCCTTGCAATTAATTACCCATATTAATGACGGAGCGTATTTCCGTAACCTGAACCGATTCGGAGTATCGCTGATATCCATGCCTCCCACTCCCCCTTAAAGATCTCAGAAAGTTCTTAAGTCAGTTTTCCTGATAGACTGGTGGTTCCTAAAACTACAGCACAGTGGTCCATTCTGAGTCTCACACCAGACCAGTCACCAGTCCAGCCCGATAACTATTACACAAAAACATCTGACTGTACAGCTGGACCTCGGAACAAGAGGGTCAAATTTGAGTCTCACAATAGAATCATTCTGTTCTTTGACATGGTTAAGGATACGGTAAACCTTCGCAGGTGTTTTTCGCGAAAAAAATTGTTACCGCGCTATTTAAAGCGTAACCACCATAAACTATATATCAGTGGAAGGGCTATGAAATGTGCTTTCCAGCTTTAAAACAGGGGCTTTTTTTCCTTTTTTACTTTGGCGGCTAAAAGAATTCAGTTCGAAAAGATGTTTTCGTGAACAACTTGAGTGCATTTCAATATCTTAAAATATATATTTTTTGAAACTGTAGTTGAAATAGTAATGCTTTGTTTGGAGTGCAATAAAAAAATATGTTGTCAAAATTTGGCTCGCGAAGGTCTACCGTATCCTTAAGCGAGATACCCAGCTTTCTCAGTGGCTCACCATCAAAAAGTAAGAATTGTTATCAGTGAACTGTCCTGCAAAGAAACGTGGCAAAATGCAAGGACATATATGTGATGGACTGACATCTTGTGCGGGAGGGAAAGAATATTACAAGTTGCTTGACGTGTCCAAAACCAGGATAAGTCCAGACATAACTGGATCATTATTAGCACCAAACTAGCCATTGTAGAACATCAGCTGTGTTTGCTCATGAAAATGACACCTTAAAAACTTCATTCAATATTTTTGACTTACCTTTCTTACAAGTAAACTGATGACAAGCACTACACTGCACGTCGTTCCACTCATAGCTGTATTTCACACCAAGTGCGTGCACACAATCTTCTTCTTTGAAGTTATTTGGCTGATTTTTGGCCCAGGCTGTAAAGTTTCCATGTCCACGATCCGCCCAAGTAAAGTCACCCTCTGTTGATCTGTCATTCAAACCCAACCATGATCTATCTCCATTATGGCGATGTTGAACGTAAACATTTTCTTCAATGTTGTTGACATCAACAAGGACTGAGTTTTCTTGTCTACATTTTGTTACAGCTGTGGTCCAGTTTGCACAGGTATCACTTGTGTAGTAACAGAATCCATTGAAGTAGCTCCATCCGGGATTGCAGATGTCTGGAAATAAATGTTCGTGATTTAATCTTGTAAAGAGTAACCGAAATTTATTATCCACCTACACTCCGCAGAGTAAAAATAACGCCCAAAACGAGTGCAAATATCACACGGTATTTGTACTCCGGAGAACCGTTTAGAGAGGTGTTCTCGCATCGAGCAAGCGATGAATTGGATTGAAGTTACAAAAAAAATGGCGGACAATTTAAATCACTTTTCTAGCGACGAAGAGTCGGAATGGCTAGCGAATATTTCTCCCAAAAAACACAACAACGCGCCAATTCCGTTCCGCTTCACATACTTCTGTCACGCACTCCCCGTAAATAAATATCCGCGAAGTTCGCTCGCACTGAAATAACAATTTGGCACGTTGTAGTATAAAAAACTTATTAGACGTCTTGTCGTGTCCTGTCGGTGAGAATTTTTACTAGTTATTTGTATTTAGACGAGGCGGTAGGGCTCGTCAGAATACGTCACAACTCGTAAAAAATACTCAACGATACTCCACAGCAAAACGTCTAATACGATATATGTATTCATATGTGACAAAGCTTACTAAATGATTTGCGTCTCCTCCGTCTAAATATTGATGAAATCTAACCCGCAAAGTTTAGTTGCATACCGACCTGTAAGGACCGCATAACTCACTGACACAGGATCATATCTAGTCTCGTACAGTTCCTTAACACAGATTCTGAATCCAGACACGTTCATATTCTGCAAAAAAGTTCGAAGTTTATTATTTAAATGAATTCTACATTTCCCTCCCTGTGGAGTTATTGTCCTCAACAACATTTTTCGCAAGGAAATTGAAAGCGGGAAAAATTAAAAAGGGTGAAAGCTGATAGCTTTTTTTGGATGATTTTTGATAATCAAGCATCTGTTTTTCAAGCCGATTCTTTTAAATTCTTCCGTAAAATGCTTTTTACCTCAATCCAAGTAGAAATGCCATTATGAGCTGGTGCCAAGTTTCCACTCGCTGTTGTGCTGTGATTGGCTGATATTTGGACTGATGGCGTCGCATTGTAACTTCGTGTAAAGTGTACAAACTGTCAGTTGGATGAAAAACAGATACTGAAGGAAATTCTTGAATAACTCTTTTCCTAAGCATCATCGTTAATTACTCTAATTTTCTATAACCGCAGGGCTCGACTCAGACTTACGCTGTACACTTACCTCGCAGTAAGCGTTGTTGTCTTCATCTGTTGGTGGATTCGTATTTGGAAAGTTTAAAGAGCCATGCTCAGTGAAGAGTGGCTTGTGCAACTTAGCAAATGCAAACCAGGTCTGTAAAGAACCAGTGCAAAAAAACAACACTTACTTCTAGTGAGTACCATAACGCAAATTCAATGAGTTAAAATGATTTCACACAGTAAAAGATCTTAAACTTGAATGAATAAAATTGAAATGGAATGAAACTAAGAGAATTCTAATCTAATTTGAGCACAAATGCAGAGATCCAAGCGTGTTACTGAGTTAAGGCGATAACTTGGTGAGCCTTAAGAAAATAACCCTAATCTCAAAGCTTCATCTATTTTTCAACAGAGAGAAAGCACATCACATACCACATAAATGTCCTGATGCTTGCCGTCAAAGTTTTGTAGCTCCCGCAAACAAGCCTTGAACGAGTTCTTGGTTACATCTTCTGTCCAGATAAACGCAGCGTCGTGTTCCTTTCCACTTCTTTGGTGATCAGATGTGACAAGAACAACTGGTGAATCCTTAAACTTGTCCTAAACACATGAAAATAAACATTTTCATCACAAATCTGACTACATTTTGGCAGTTTCTTTAAATTGAGTTTGGTCTGCATTGATCTTCACAAAGTCATCTGAATCATTAGTAATTTTCTGTGGGGTCAAATATTAAAATGATATCAAATTATAGTGAATTGCTGTCTGCATTAACTTCTTTTACGAACGTCTTTTTATTATCATCATTATTGTTATAGTGATTATAATAAAAAATAAAGATTATTGTTATTGTCCACGATGTTCGCTTAATAAAGGATATTCTATATACAAGGCTAAAAGTTTAGGAAAAAGATTGTTAAAATGTTTAAACCAAACGTTTCCGGCTGTTTGCCATCATTAGGGTTGAAAATTATGATCGTCTGTACATACATATATATCTGATATGATTCTCGATGGGAAAAGTTTGGAGACATAAGAAATAACTTGTTTGTTCAAACTGGGGTGGAATTGTTGGATCTTTAGCCCCTCGACAATCCTACGCTTGTGGAATGTTTCTGCTGAGGAGAGAACGCGCCAAGTGAAAGAATGTGATGGATTTTCCCGCAAGTGTTTTGTAGGTTCAGAGGTATGAGTAGGATTTGAATGCGCCGAAATACGTACTGTTAAATTTCTCACAGTTTCGCCAATATAATTAACGCCACAAGAACAATCTCCTTTGTAAAACTACTTTGGATCTGTGAGTATTTTTAAAGCTTTCAATTTGCCGTGTTTGCCACAGGATTACAAAGATGAAATTAAAATTAGTGAACTCGTTGAGTTTTGTAACAAACGTCTTACCGAGTCTCTCGTTTCTAACGCAAAAAGGAAGCTTGATAAAAACTTTCTTTTGGTCTTCGAAGAGAAAATTCGGAATGATGTCATCTTGCATTGAGTCGTTTAGAAAGTAGTTGATTGTATGCGAAACAAAACGCCTGGGATAACCTGCACTGACAAAAGATGTTTTAAGAGTTTCTATGTCCCTGTCAAGATCGGTAGAGATGCGTTTGGCTCTATGGAGTACGCCAGTGATGCAATTCCTTTTCCATTTAGTAGGGACCTCAGATTTCCAATATGTTGGTAGTTTTCCCGGTTTCTTAAAGACGCTGCAATTAAACTTGTTGTTCTAACTAAAGGCAGTATCGAGGAAGTGGTCGATTGAGCATTCAAATCCTGCTCACACCTCTGAACCTGCAAAACACTTGCGGGAAAATCCATCACATTCTTCCACTTGGCGTGTTCTCTCTTCAGCAGAAACATTTCAATGGCGTAGGATCGTCGAGGGGCTAATGATCCAACAATTCCGCCCCAGTTTGAACAAACAAGTTATTTCTTATGTTTCCAAACTTTTCCCATCGGGAATCACATGAGATATATATGTATGTACAGACGGTCATTATTTTCAACCCTGATGATGGAAAACAGCCAAAAACGTTTGGTTTAAACATTTTAATAATTCTTTTCCTGATTTTTTAGCCTTGTGTATAGAATATCCTATTATTGTTATTATCACCATCGTTATTATTATCATTATAATCATTTTTATGGGCTCCAGGTCCTATCTTGAGCAGTGCGTCAACGATAAAGTCGAGGAATGGGTAGGGCAAGTGACAAAATTGGCTGAGTTTGCTCTGTCGCAGCCCCAACTGGCTTGCTACCCAGCGTTTGCTTTTGGATTAAAGCTCCTCTGGACGTACTTTATGAGAACTCTGCCTGACATAGAGGATCTACTCGGACCTCTGAAGCGTACAATTGCTTATGCCGAAATGATTACAGATCACAAATGTACAAAAGCTGAATGCGAGCTGCTGGCGCTGCCAGCGAAAATGGGAGGCATGGGCCTAATAAATCCGAGTCAAGTAGCAGCCGTAGAGTATGTAGCATCCGCTAATATTACTAGTCCATTAGCCCAACAAATAGAATCACAGGCACCTGAGCCAACCTACTGAAATGAAGTACGCCCTGTGTAACGGGAGATGCGCCAAATGAAATATACGTATCTGAAGCAAAAACTTGATGTGGTGAAGAGCTCGATTTCCGAAAAAACTTTGAGAGCTGTTGACCTTGCCACTCAGAAGGGTGCTTCTAGTTCGCTTACTGTTTTGCCAATTAAAACAAAAGTGAGTCTCGAGACGATGTGAAACTCAAGAAACGACTGAAAAGTTCCTGATACGCCCTCTCTCTGTATTTGCGGGGACATCTTCACTGTGGATCATGCTATGATATGCAAACGGGGCGGATTTATCATACAACGCCATAATGAAATGAGGGATTTGGGGGCGGATATACTTCGCATGGTGTGCAATGGTATTGAAATCGAACCAGTTTTGCAAGACATCACAACAGAACAGTCATGGATCAGGGCAAGAGTGTTTCCTTTGCGCTGCTGAGATCAACAATACTTTGCTTTAAGTTAACTCTCCTAGAAACTCGCGAGCCTCGTAAGAGAAGTTTCCAGCCTAGTTTTTTGCTCAGATTTTTTTGAAACTAAGCTATTATCTTGTTTTCTTCTTATATATTTGATTGTTATGTAAATAGGTATTAATTTTATTGCTATTAGTAGTTATTATTATTATTATTATTATTATCATCATCAATCAAAAAAATTGTTATCAGTATCATTTGTTGTTTTTATCCTCATTTAAGCCAATGAGACGAGAATGTACCCGGATGTACCAAAGAATTATCTGTATGCAAACAACTATTACCTTTCGAAACGTCACATCTGCACAATTCGTTCCTGACCACCATTTTGTCATTTTGATTCTTCCCGTCATTCCCTCGGGGGGTGCTCCTTGATACGCCATCCAATCAATGGTGGCGAAAGGATTGAAGTTGTTTCCATTCCTCCCAGACTGCATTGCGCAGACTGTAAAATTTTGATTGCTGACTTTTTCTGTCCAAAATGTGATAGCATGATGCACCGTGTCGGAGTCATTGAGGTACATATGACTAAGGGTGATCTGCACTTGAACTTCTTTGTTCGGATAGAAGCGGTATGGTGGGAATACCACGATTTTGCAGCTTGAGTCTGACCATTTGGGAACTCGAAAGAGCTTTACCCGACCATGAATGATTGGAAAGCCTGTAAGATGGGAAACGCTCAAGTTTTAAACCAGTAGTAACCAATTTTTTCCTGTTATATCTCATGCAAGTCTCCAGAGGTTTCAATGTATTTGAAAATCCTAACTTTTGTCTGTCTTGTAAATGAAAGACGAAGTTCCTTCTCATAGTAATAAGGCCTTACCCTCACAGCTGCCAGGATGATATAAGGTATTATTGTCCAGTCCCTTGCAGAAGCTCAATTTGTACAGGCATTCATTGTCATATGTCGTTCCATTTTCCGTGCAGACAGGGTCTTGATACGACGGGCAGTTGTCGTCACACACACAGCGAGCTTCATGGGCACTGTAGGTTTTGCAGACTCCGAATGATGGGCAGAACACATTTAGACAGGGATTGAGGTCTGTGAATGTGAAGCAAAATGATATTTATCTCAAAATTCAAGAGAGATACCAAAGTAACGATATCAAATGATTGCACTGATACATTCAAGTTGAACCCAAACCTCCAATAACGACGTAGCTAACAGACAGAGGGTCGTGTTTGCTTCCTGTTCCACTCAAGTCTTTGACACAAATCCTCATGGATGTGAGGCTAACTTCCTACACAGAGACCAGAGAGCACAAGTTGAAACAACAGCAGAATAACAATCACAAAATCAGAGCCATCATTTACCTCAACCCAGGCTGATATGATGTTATTTTTGGGTGAGACAAGGCTTTTCATGCTGACTTGAGGGTTGTACAAATGATGCACAGACACAAGGACAACAGGTGAGGCATAAAAGGTTGTGTTGAACTGCACCTCCTGTAAAAATTAAAGAGAGAACACATTTATAGGAGAGAAAATCTGTATGGTACTACGTAGCTCAGCTATGTTTTCAAAACGAAGGTTTTTTTTTACCTTGAAATGGCTCCTCAAACTTCACAGTAAACGAGACTTGATTTCACTCACTTGACAAAAACCATAATTGTCTTCAGCCGTTGGTGGGTTACTGTTTCGAAAATCTGCTTCTCCTGACAGCGTAAAATTAAATTCAGAGCCATTGCCAACAAATGCAAACCAGTCCTGGAATAAGTGAATGCAAAGCGTGAGTTGCCGTCAAACAAAGTATAAAGTTATCAGACTGGAAAAAATAAAAACAAAAAAGAAAACAGTTAAGTTGGCTTACAAGCTCACCCATAAAAACTACACTAGATGTATCTCTTACCACAATGGTGTCTCGATGTTTTCCATCGAAGGGCAGGAACTCCCGGATGCACACCTCGAAACTTCTGGAATTTACATTTTCCAACCAAACATACATAGCATCATTTGGCTTTGTGTCACGTGTGTACCTAGCTGACACAAACACGGATGGTCCTCCAAGAAAACTCTGCAAGGTTTTTGGATCATATATGAATTTATGTCTATGGAGTAAATACACCTTAGATCCAATAAACACCATTCAGCTAGACAACATATCATGGCCACAAGTTAAAGGTTTATATGTTGGATATCTTGTCTTTCATTGGCTGAGAGCGAAAAGCTCCAAATCTTTCCTAAATCTTCCTTTCTTGACCTTGCAAGGTCTGGACTTTACAACCCACCACCGAAATTTCTAAGCATTGAGCGGCCTGTTTAAATGAGCATGGAAATGTGTTCCACATGAAGTAGGCGGGATTCACTTTGCAAGTTGGTTTAAGGTCTTTCTTATTAGGGTAGAACATGCTCAGAGAGGTTTGACCTCTCAGTTTTGTTTTATTTCCTTATTTCTTCTTACCTGTGAGAAGGTAACTTTGTCACACTTAGTTTCGGTTGTCCATATTCCAGTAAAAGAAACTCTACCACGCGTCACTTGAGGATGATCTTGGAAAGCCAACCAGTTGATGATTCCTGTACCATTTGATCCAATACCTGACTCACGAGCACACACTTCAAAGTCATGCGTAGTAACCGACTTAACCCACATAGCTGACGGTGAATGGACGCGTGAGAACGCCTCGCCATGGCTGACCGTCACGTGAACGTTAACCTGCAATTTTGAAGCCAGGGCGCGTAAGGCATTATCAGTTACTTGATGATAATGAGATTGACCTGTACACGCATTTCAAGCGAAATAACTCAACATTCTCAAGTAGTCGACGTATCGTGCTGATCTCTGGAGCGTACGTGCCAGAGGTGTCTCGCCTTTTCAGATTCCAAAGCTTCAGAGTTAATTGCGTCTAATTTGTCTTTCGATGCCCGTTCTTAACCTCTGGAATTTTAATTTACGGTGCCAAATAGAGTGTTAATTACGACGGAATATCTTACGTCAAAACACAAACTGAAGTTATTAGGATACTATGAATGCTATCCAGGGAAATGTGGTCACAGTTGGCGCTGTGGCAACCTAGTAAGGAGAAGATCAGCTGATTACACTTTACTTCTCCCCACAAGAAACGTATTTCATGTGGGGAGAAGTAAAGTGGAATAGATTTAATTGACAAAGTTACGGAATCAACAGAATCGAGTCGACCTAGAGATTGATCAAAAAATGAAATCGATCGAGTGGAAAGACGCTAATATTCCCTGAGTGTTGCTCAACCGAAGACCTTTCATTACTACATGGCGCTGTTGAATGGTGCCTTGAAGTGCTCCGGATCACCGACTAATACTTACCGTCCCCGATCCAGTGAATGTCTTGGGGAATACAACGTTTGTGCAACGAGGCAGTCGGCAGTGTTGAGAAGGTGAACACGCACTGCTGCAGCTCCAACCCTGCAGAGTCTGAGAAATGTTGAGCCTGCCAGTTTGGAGAGTGTTACCTACAGGTAAGGAGATGTATCTTTATCACAAGAACCAGTTGGCATTGTAACGTGAGTTAGAAGTTCAGACAGAAAAAACAACGCATATTAAAGTTACTGATTTGACTAACATGTAAGAGTACGTCTCCATCACTGCACTCTTTGATCTTAGAGCAATTTTCAATTGCGTGATGTAGATTATCCAGAATAGTTCTGGTTTTTTAGTTAACTTTACGTGCGCGTCACCCTATTAAAAAATTAAATGCAAAACTGAAATCACTCTCGATTAGGTCGCCCTTATTTTCCCCGCTTTCAAAAGTCTCTGTTTTTACTTTGCGTTATTACTGGCTTAGTTGATGTCAATTTACGTTCAGCCTGACCGTTATCAACTTATTTTGGCTTTTCGACACTTCGAAAACTATTCCATTTGGGCCATATAGTTCTCTTGTCTCGTAGTTGCATGATTGTGTCCCTTAATACGAAGATAAATATTTTCCAAGGGAAGCTTATTCAACAGATAATGCAGATCAATTCTACTTGTAGATAACAGCTCGATTTTGCAGTCAGATTTGTTAATATTTTCATTTTAACATTTTGACCTTATCAGGCGAATTAGGATGACTATCATTTACAAGTTGATGTTCTTCAGCGCAAGAAGTTACGTTAAAATGTATACCATATTTGTTTTCTAAAGATACAATGAGATCTTTCTCTTTATTTTTTTCATGAATTGATTAGGGAAAAACTAGTGAGAGGGATTTGGTGAGAACGTTAAAGCATTTCAGCTTTGAAGTCTTGCAGACGTAATCGTAACCACTTAGGAAAAACTGCGACTCTAGAGGAGAAATAGAAGTCTTATAACGTGCATATACATATATACATGTCAGAGTGGTAACTTTTTCTTGAGGAAGATACAACCAAGTAGCTTTCATTTTCTGTATTAAGTTTGTATTTTGGTGTTTCGTAAGATAACATGGAGCTGGAGCCAAGCAACTGTTAATCCAAGGAGTAGTCTTAGCAGAAACTAAAAAATTAGACATGACATTCCACACGACTTGAAACGTCAGAACGTTCAACTTGCTCACGACTGAGATGTGCACTTACGGGGCCTACTTATGGACTTCCCGCGGGCTAATACTTGCCACGTGACTTATATTTCGTTTTGTTTAAGCTTGAGCAAGAGTACAAGAAACATTACTTAACATCGGTTGACTGTACATAAGTGTATCATTTACAAAATGTAGTCATCAAAGTATTTTTTTTATGCCAAGACCTATTCTTCTATGTGAAGGGTTTTTTAGGCAAGGAAGTGGTATAAACATGACTGATCCCAATTTGAATTTTTAACACGTAATGAAGTGAGTCAAGAACCAATACCTTGGACACGACTTGATGCGGACGAAAGATAAAAAAAACCTTATCCTATAGATTTCTTAATTGACCATTCATAAAAGGAAGTGTCACAGTGGTTATGAAGCTTGATCATTCTTTATTATTTTTGTAACTCCATAAGGAACGAATCAAATTTTCCATTTTTGAAAGCATTTAATTATAGCCTCTCACTGTAAGCTAAACTGTAAAGAGTCTTTGAATTAATTTTAAACATTCATTTCAAAAGAAAAGAAATTTTCTTTATGGTAATTGAGGCATCCCGTTAGCTTTTAGCAAAAATATTTCGAAGCAAGTTTCGTGAAGAAGTAATCCCACGTAAAAATTTCTGAGATGGTCTCAAAGGGGTTGACCGTCAACCGTCAAATGGCCAAAATATTAACTGTCAACGTCAAAAACGCTATATTTTTACCGCCAACCGTTAAATAAGCAAACCAATGTTAGCTGTCAAATGTGTCAGATATCCTTAATTAACAACTAAACGATTGCCTTAATTGGGGTCAAGTTCTGTTGTTTATTAATAAGAGTTTTGATATATCTCAAAAATACATTAATATAGGTACTAATTTCTGTTGACCTCAATTTCGTCCAAATGCAATCGTTTTTTCGCTACTGGATCGTGTTGGGATGACTAATGCAGTCTTACCTTTCACAGCTAATAACAAATTTCCAGAGATAAAAACAATCAGCATCAGCATAGTTGAACAATTTATCGTCGCAGACCAAATGGCCGTGATCTGTACCAGTGATCTGTGATCTATATATGATTCAGTAAAGTGAATTCTTGCATTTATACATAGATCACTGTTGTTGTTGGCCAAAATAGCTTCCTGCATGAGCAAAGTATCGTGTGTAAGACAGGAAAGTACTCTTAAGCTTCATACTTCCCAAACGATGCCATTTCACCGGCGCACGTTTTCCACCTCTGAGTGTTTCATTTTGACCTAGAGGGAATTGACATCACGTAGCACCATGATACACATTGTCGCATGTTTCACAGAGTAGTAAAGTTTGTAGATTACTCAGCGATTTGTTTTATTTAGTTGGAAAAACCCCTCTAAAACATTTCACACCCAAAAGCGAGATCCCCTTTGTAAACGTTGTTGTAAGAAAATAACCTCGTTTTATAACAAGGCAAATCTTGAACCATTTAATGAAATGCCTTTGCCATAAGATCAGTGCAGAATCTCGAAGAGGGGACGTGTCTGAATTTGACTACAGATCTCTTTGAAGGTTAAAGCATACATATACTTAACAGTTGAACTATCGTCTTTCTTTTGTGTCTGAATTTTCTTCCTTATCGTGCTACAGTGTCATGGGTATCAAACGAAAATACGATAAAGGAGATGGAAGAGGGATTAATTCAATAACTTCATGTAGCTTTTACGGTTTTTTTTTGTTTTTTTTGTTTTTGCTTTGCAATAGGACGTCAAAAAGTAGCTGGCAGGTGACTTACACGTTTACTTGAAATGAAATAAGGCCAATGTTGAATTTAACTAATTACACTGGTCGCTTTTGATTATGGTTTTGCAATAACCATTTCACTAGTTTATAAGGTGCATGTCCCAGCCATGAAGATAATGAAGAACAGAGGTAACTAACATATATTACAACTTTCCGAAAAAAGAATGAAAATTAAATGTTAGCCGCATGCTGTTTTCCAAATTCCATAAACTAAGAATAGTTCTTTAGTCTTCCTCATCATTGTTTCCCTTCTGGATCCTTTTGTTCAATAACTGGCTTCTCATTGTGTTTTATTTTGACCCAGAGGGACAGTAACATCACGTAGCTTCCTATTAAAGCAAAGTACCATGTGTATGAAACGAAAGTAGTGGTGAGTTTCATACTTCACAAACGATGCCGATTTCACCGACGCACGTTTTCCACCTCTAAGCGTTTAATCTTGACCTAAAGGGCGATACCATCACGTCGCACCACGACACACATTGCTGCATGTTTCACAAAGTAGTGCAATGTGTAAATTACCCAAATGCGTTTTTTTTATGTGACAGAGTCACTTAGGCTTATTTCCTACTTAAAACATGTTGTTCTGTTTATTTTATCTTCTGGAATTTTAGCGATTTGTCAGTAATGTTAGTAATATGTTAATTGTGTTAGTAATGTGTTAACTGTATTAGTAATGTGTTAATTGTATTATTCCTTTAACTGCCGATTTCCCTTATGTAATTCCTGTTTAATTGCCGATTTCCCCTAGGTAATTCCTGTTTAATTAACCGCTCCTAGCCCAAATTTGGTTTTAAGTTATTTTTACCTTTTCCTGTATTTTGCTATAAGTTACAACCGTTTGCTCGGTGAGTTCAGTTGATTTGTTGCCTTCCTGAGAGTGCCCTTAAAGCAGATTCTAAGCTATACTAGCTTTTTGTATGTTTCAGTATTTTATGTTTGTTTGAGCCCTAAGCTTAGCATGTAGTTGTTTCCATTTATATTTTTGTAGTGATTTTTGGGTTAGAATTTGCTTAGTTTAGCCACATACTTCTTTTATCTTACTACTGTATTTTATTTATCTACTCTGACCTTTGTCACACAGCATGTAATTTCTCTGCTATATAAACTACAATTGTTTTCGTTTTAGCAGCTGTAATATTTTGGTTACCTGCTTCCAGTTCATTGTTGCTATGATTCCTGTGTTTTCAGAACCAAATTATGGGTTCATTACACTAGTAATTTCATTTTCCCCTTTCACTGTTTTATACTGTATTAGCTCAAGTTGTAATATTAAGCCTAGCTCGTAGTCTTTGTTGAATTCATGCCTGGTGTAGCAAGAACTATTTTTGATAGTTTCTGTCACACAATTTCCTGCTTTCAAGTACTTTGTTCGTTTCTTTTCTTTTACAGAATTATTTGTCTGTAGGTTATCCTTTAATGTTAAGTACTTTCTCCTAATTCATTTTAATCTTGCTACATCATTTAGCTCATTGGAGCTTTGTTTTCCTATTTATTTTTTAGTGTCACTCGTTCCCGGTTTTTTATTGTACCGTTGCATTTATTTGCTGTGTAATAAACTTGTAAATCTTCCCTCGGATCTTTTGTTCTTACGTCGACCGTTTTGGCCGTCTTACATTTATTTGGTCGGGAACTGACCTCCGTATAGTATTCTAGTCAAACCCGGAAGCGAAACATTTTCCTCTCAGTGTAGTTGTTGCAGTAATCGCGAATTGATCAATTTGCTTTCGTGAGAAGACGAACAAATTATTGTGATATTTTGGAGGATTTATCGATAGCAAGTTCTAAAGAGGCTCCACTCTTTCAAGGGCCTTTGTATTAATCCCAAAATTCATCAATTAAAGTAAAAGAGAAAGAGGATTCCAATCGGATAAACGAGGTAGTTTAGGGCTTATTGTAAAGACCAAGAGTTTCATCACGATATCATAAGAAACTATCTTAGACTAAAGAAAAGCTGTTATCTTTTATTAAGATAGGTAGGTAGGTAGGTAGGTAGACTTTATTTAGCCAGGGTGTCCCATTTAGCAAGGAGGCTGCTATCCAGAGGGGCCCTGGAGTAAAAAATTACAATAGTTAAGAATACAAAACATCTTGAAAGCTGAAAATATAGGATAAAATTAAAGTGCTACTGAAACGAAATTTTCGTATCTGAACTATTTGCTCTAACCTGTAGTTTTGAATATGCTGATCATCGTGAGATAATTTGCTTTGGCCAAAAAGAAGCGAAAGATATCTTTTTTAACCGTTCAAATCAAAAATTTTACACAAAACCATGTCCGGGTCCTGGTACCGAGCGAAATGGATTGATGACGTCACTGGTTGTGTTCACTCCGATAGCGTGGTTTATTTCACTCACTGTTTGTTTGTATTCGTGGGCGAAGGAGATGGCAGATATTGAAGTTTTGTCAAGTGAATCTTCTTCTGAACGAAGCGAAGTTGTCTCCAGTAGCGAAGAGGAAGATGGTGGCGTAAAATGGGGTTGACAGGCCTATACGACTCCCCGGCGTGTGTTTAGAGTAGCCTATTCAAAGTTTAGCCCTCTCGAGTATGTCTTTGAGCGACCGCCCTCTTCTGTAAGATACGAGCGGCGGGTTTTTGTATAGTTCGCTCAGTAGTGGTTGTGTTTCTATTAAATGCCAGTTTTTCATGAGAATTTGCTTTATGTGTGGCACTGAGTACGCACATCAGGGATTGCGTCTTTTTCGAATCGTTCGCCTTTGTAGATGTACAGCTATTTTTGTGACTGTCTCGATCGTTAAGTTGTCTTGATTGCTTTCAGCTTATCTTGATTAGCGCCACGCGCGCTGATTCGATCGTTCTACAGTTCTTAGTGTTCAGTGTTCCAGCCGTTTTGGCTCGTTTTCTTTTCTTTATTTCGGTATGAAAACGACCGATTTCACGTTCATAGAAGCACATGATCGCCTTTACTGTTTCTTGCTCTGCGTTTTTAAGGATTTGCTTTATCTCATTCTTGAAATCCTCGTCTGCTCTTATTTTGGCCCTCGCCCTATATTGTAGGGGTTCTGGGCATGTTCTGCTAGGCATTTGGTACAGAGGGATTTGTTCATTATCCTCAGACTTGCCGAGTAGATCATCTTGAGTGGCGGTGTCGTATGAGGCTTCCATGTTTTCTTCATTCTCTGAATGGCATTGCTTTGGCCCGGGGCGTTTAGTAGCCCATCTGCCGTTATAATGTCTTTCGAAATTTTCTGTAGATGGTCAGGCAAGACCGCGGTTTCGATCCTAATCTTGTGGATCTCGTCAGTTGCCAATTAACTAAATAGACTGGTAGAGATTCGTTCTCGGTATCAGTCGGGAATTTTGCTCCCTATCCAGGCGAACCTCTCGCAGATAGCCAAGATGCCGATGTGGCCGCCGATAAATAAGACTAGGATGGCATTTTGCCCGAAATCCTCTCTTTCGGCCTCCCAACATGCAAGCCACACTCCATGCTTTTACCCTTCTTTCACAGAAATACACAACCAGTGACGTCACAGGGCTGTTTTGGCCGCGCCAAGATGGCCGCCAGTTTTGTTCTCAGCCGGTCAACTTCGAATGGTTAAAAATGTACTTTCGGCTATGCGTTGGCCCAAAAAAAGTACACAGCGATTGCAAATAACGTTCAAACTCTATTATTTTGCAAAAATCTCGGATACGAAAATTACGTTTCAGTAGCACTTTAAAAAATACAAAAAATCATTTATAAGTAAAGGTATAAACAAACATGCAACAGTTTACAAGAATATAGTGTCTATAAAACTTTAAAATTTGTAGGTATTAATTAAAACTTTGAAGGGAGAAAGTGACTCGGCTTTTTGAATACAACGAGGTAAAAAGGTTCAAAAGAGCTGAGCCCGAATACCTTAAAGTTTGTTTTGCAAGGCTTAGTTTCGGTTTGGGCAGGTGCCAATCTGTTCTCCTGCGAGTATTATAGCTATGTACATTACAATTTCTAGTGAAATAGTCACTCATAAATTCAGGTACTAGATTATTTAGGCATTTAAATACTAAGGTACATCTATGTCTTTTCCGTTTTGTTTCTAGCTCAGCCCACCCTAAAACATTAAAAGTGTCTTTTGAAGAGTCATGCCTTAAAACGATGCGGGAAGCGCGATTTTGTAACCGTTGTAGGGTTTTGCTGGAGGTGGCTGACAATTCACCGCACACGGTGTCCGTATAACACAAGACTGGCTCTATAAGTGTATAGTGGACACAATTCGCTGCTTTAAGAGTAAGGCAAGATCTTATTGGGGCTAAGATTCCCAGTCGCTTGTTGACTTTGTTACAAATCGTGTCAATATGCTCTTTCCAGTGAAGCTGCTCGTCGAGCATAACCCCGAGATAATTAAACCTCGTCACTCTCTCTATGTCCTTTCCTTGGATCTGCAGTACAAATTATGATGAGTTTTGCAGTAATTGCCTTGTTCCAAAAAGTAGTCCTTTCGTTTTGCTATGATTTAATATTAGTCTGTTACTCGTCAGCCCGTGCTCAACTCGTTTGAGATCTACTTGTAGATTTTCCCTGATGGCGTTGACATGGGACCCAGAGTAGTAGATGACGGTATCGTCGGCGTATATGCTAATTTCGGAGTGCACCAGACACTTAGGCAGATCATTTATGTAATTAACAAATAGTAATGGTACTAATAAGGAACCTTGCGGAACGCCAAAGTCTACAGGAAGGCTAGATGATAATTCTTTTCCATATTGAACCCTCTGCGAACGAGTAGTTAAATAATTTCTGAACCAAGTTAAACTGTGTCCTCTAACACCAAAGTGCTGTAGCTTATGAAGAAGGCAATGGTGATCAACGAGATCAAATGCCTTTTTTAGATCGATAAAGGCAGCTCCGGTTAACTGTTGTTTGTCCATGAGATTTGTTAACTGTTGCTTGTCCATGTGATTTGTTAACTGTTGCTTGTCCAAGATTTGTTATACCAAACAGCATGAGTATAACGTCGTTTGATAACATTGCAAGTGTTGAACCATTCGAAGAATGTGTTTGCCATTCGATGCTAGCGACAGAATGTAGAAACTCGAAAAGGGGGCGTCTGAGTTTTGAATGTGGATCTCTTAGAAGGTTAAAGCAGGCATGGGCTTAAATGTACAGTAAATGAACTATTGTCCCTGTCTTTTCTTTTTTTTCTGAATAGACTCCCTTTCGTGCAAGAGTATCAAGGGAATCAATTGAAAGTTGGTTAAAGCGGATAAACGAGGGATTAATTCAGTAAATCTAGCCTTTCGCCTTTTTTTAACTTTGCAATAAGCCCATTTAAAAGTGGCCTGCAGGTGAAAACCTCTTGTTGGCCAAAATTCAAACTTACACTTTTGAAATAATGAAAGGCTTATTTTAGATAAAACTAATCAGACTGGTCGCTTTTGATGATAGTTTTGCAATGATCAATTCAAAAGTACAAATTGTATATAGTGTGCGTGTCCAAGCCATGTAGATATTTAAAACTGAGAAGATTAGCATGCATTGTAAGTTTCCAATTTGAAAAACATTAGCGACTTAAGTTTTCCACAATCCATAAACCATGAATGGTTAATTAATTTTGTTTATCATTGTTTTTCTTCTGGCTCGTTTTGGCTCCTCAACTGGCTTCTCATTGTGTCTGATTCTGACCCAGAGGGTAACTAATAAAGATAGCTTTCACATAACCGCATGATTCCTTAGATTATAATTACAATTACAATTTATCACTTATAGAGCGCTATTTACAATGACAGATCAACAGCGCTTTACAATCAATCCTAACTCACCCATCCCACCCCAGGGGAGGACATCCATCACACAGTAATCTCGTGCGTGGGAAATTAACGTCTCCTACCCCTAACCCTGTAGGAGACGGGACCTCCATTTATTCGTCCCTATCTGAGAAGACTAGAATATCTGACCATTTCTTGACGTTATAGAAAGGTAGCATATTCTTCTCAATTATTTTAAGACCTTGAGTGTTGGTCCGGCCGGGGCTCGAACCCCTCGACCTCCCGCACAACAGTCCAGCGCTCTATCCATTGAGCTAACCGGGAGGTTAGCTCAATTATAAAAGTCATTATTATTCATTTACATGTCACTGAATAAGAATAGCGTCTATTGGATTTGTTATCCTCGTTCCTCAAAGCCTCCCGACGCATGTAAAGGAGCTGGCCAAAGTAGTCGGGTACTCTAAAGTTGTTCCAAAAGAGTAAAGTGGAGGCAGGAAGGTTTCACTTTGCATTTAATTTCACCTTTCGTTAGCTGCTTGCTTCACTTAAAACTTATTCCGAGTTACAACCCAAGTCGACCGATCGTTAGCTGGAACAAACGCGGTTTCGTGTGCCTCTTCCTGCCTTCCTCTGATCTAACTATCTGTGTTGACGTTGAAAGAAATCCTGGTCCTTATTCTTCTTCGTTAAATAATAATACGGCCCATTTTACTACAAGCTCTTACAATGTTCGTGGACTTGACCTGAGACATCTGAAGCATTATCAACCTTCGTGCATAATTTACGAGAGGAACCGGCTACTATCTCTTCGTCATTGGAGTAAGCACTACTGTTCGCCTGCATTTCTGGGGAAGTTCAAAGCTATGTATCTTTTGAGATACCGGGGTAAACGTGCTGGAAGGTCTTAATAATTTTGAAGCGCCTTAGAGCTTTTGGATAGGGCGCTATATAAATAGTCATTTATTATTATTATTATTATTATTATTATTATTATTATTATTAAAACGCACTCTAACGGTTGTATTTATGATTCGTTGCTCTTAGTAAAATACATCTGTATTGTGCACAAAATATATCTGTGAAAATCAGAGACCGTAAAGCGGAGAGAAAAATTAAAGAGAGCGTAAAACCTGGTTCTTATCATATGCCACAAACATGCCTGGAACATAACCGTAAGGTAAGGAGCCGTAATGAATCCAGCACCAGTGCGAAGTTAAATGGGAGTTCAAGTTCGCAGTCAAGTTAATGATTGTCGTCAATGAAAACATTTTATGTGAAAACTATCTGAATCTTTGCGATATAAATTGAAACAAATCAAATCATTGCATTTTCGAATTCCACGACTTCTTGGGTGCCTTATGGCCCGTAAGAAAGATTTCTTTGAAACTTACTGAAATCAACTAGACTAGATATGAAGCTCTGAGGAAGTTTAGAGAACACATACCCTAAAAAGTTTCGTCTTGCGGAATCTTTATATGTCGATATTTCACCCAGAACGGAGCTGTCCTGCAAATTCACTGATACCAAAAAATAAGTACTGATATTTTGCGTGCGACTCGCGTGCGCGTGCTTTGGGACTACGTAGGCTAATAATATCGTAAGCAAATCACGCGGACCTTTTAATTTTGACGTGTGCGAATTTTTAGAGGGAGTTGAAAAGTTTTTAGTTTATTGAGTAGCAGTTTTGTTTATCGAGTAGCAGTTTTGTTTAATGGTCGTTGTCGTTTACTGTGAGTCTACAGTTTACCGTGTGGGAATTAAAGTGTTTGTTTGGATTTCCCGTTTCGCTTCCTAACAGAGAATTAATAACGCTTCATTGATTGCATGATTGAATCATGCAGTCTTTGTCTATATGATATTTGAACGGTCCTTTGCTCCTGGTTAAAATCATCTCTAACAGTGACTATAAGCAGAGAGAAAAGTTGAAGAGACTGTAAGGTGCAAATCAATGAAAGTGAAAGTTAAAATTTCACGATTGGGAGGCCTATGCGCGGACTAGTGCCAGATCCCTTCGAACCATTCGTCACGGAAGCAACGTTGGCCGTGAAATCGTGGCTACGCTATTTACGCTGGGTTCCTCGAGACTTCGAGGGCACGTGGCTTCGAATTCTCTTTCCTATTCAAACACTTTGATTTCAATACCGAATTCTCGAACCTTCCAAAAACTAAAACCAGTTTTATTTGTTCTCAGGATAATTGAAAAATCGAAAGTCACTAGATGTTGAAAATGTCGTGCTAATGAGTCTTTCTCATTGGAATTAAGTTAATGATAGTACTTTGCGATACCATTTATTGTAAAAGTAATTTTTTTTAACGATGAAACGTGAACTAGTGTCACCTCTATAAATGGTCGATTACAAAATTGCCTAAATGACAAACGCACATGCGTAGCTTGATGGTAAACAGATATGTCTTTGGCGCAGCGCTAGTTAATGTCACGGTAATCCTGCGGTCATGCGCGCGCGCATAAGTGTACATATGACTGTCAATTGTTTCAGCAAGTATGAGAAGGAAAAGAGATATTTTTAATTATCTTAATTTTCACCGATACGTGTCAACATTCTGATTAAGACCTTTTCTGAATTCGTTTATTCCTTCTATAACTTTTCATCATGTTTACTCTGAATCTGCTTTACGTAACAAGCCTTTTAAACGATGTGGAGTCTGCAAGGGAAACATGCAAATTATAAGACAGTTTAATTTACTGAAATAACTTTTTTTAGCTTTTAAATCATGAGCGTTTTTTTTTTATTACACTTGATTCGACATGTTCTTTTCAAGTAGTTTCATAAAACACTTCAACTTCATCAGGTTGAAAATAATGACTTCCTGCCAGGAATGATTTGGTGAAGGAGCTGTCACGACTGTGGCCAGCTGGTGGACTGTAGGTGTATCCAAGGTCTGTGTTGGAATTTGTATTGGATGAGGCGTAGCTGTTAATGTAAAAATCGTGTCCGTTACCAAATGAGGGACCACGGTCGTAACAACCGTACATGGAATAAGCATTATGGGAACCATACACTCCTGTCTGAGACAGTTTCACTGGTCGCCAGCCTGGCTTGTTAACCAATGAGAACAAAAAGGCCGATGAACTGTACCGGTACGCACAACTGGAAGCTAATTCAGAGAGAAAAATGAAAAAAAATATTTTGTTCAAGTTTTAGACAGCCATACACACTCGGCTTTTTTTCCCGTGGACACATTATTCCTTTTTTTATTTTACAAGTATAAGGACTGTTCTGCGTTATCTGCAAAATCACGTCTACGTTTTAATCTAGTAACTTTCCAGATTGAATATCATGGGATTTTTAATCACACAATTCATTTTTATGCAGTTATTTCACCTATTTCCAACTGTGATGCTTCAATTATTTTGAAATAATTACCTTTAAGGTTATACCAGAAACTACAAGTCTCGTTTATTAGAGCAACGTATTTAAACACGTGTTGATTCGCACCTAGCCATTTCAGTTGCTCTTCGATGCTTCAACTGAATGCTTTGTTATCTAATTTTGGTGTAAAATAACATAACATACTTTATCTAAACATGGGGTTTAAACTTTACACAGTTTTATCGTGCCACGTACAAAAACACCAACTCGAAACATAAAGGGCCTGTTTGATAATTTGTTTTCTTTTTTTGTTTTTGTTTTTGTTTTTCAAGGTAGAGACCAGATATATTCTTAGATTTTAATTTTAGCGAAGAGAAAAGGCAAGCAAACTTGATCAGTCATGCACTTACTCCATGACGTGCTGGTGTATCCACCAAAGATGTATTTTCCCACACGGACAATGGTCACTGTCGGCCCTTTGTTGTCACACAATGAGTGGAAGGTAGTGCTGGCCCAACCATCCACTGTTGCTCGCCAACAGCCCTTCCAGTAAGAAGACTGGCTCTGCACAACAGGGCTTAACCAACTGCTCAGGGTTCCAAGGTAAGTGTCATCGTTTGCCAATATTGCCGAATAACCCAGGCCTTAAAACAGGAAATAAATATTATTCAGTTTCAGTTTAGTTTATTAGATTCGCCGACAGGCAGGGACACCGCAACAGTTTGCGCCAATAACTACGGGCCTAGTAAACCCACCCATCCAACCCCAGGGGAGAACATCCACCACACAGTAATCTCGTGCGCGAGAAATTAACGTCTCCTACCCCTAACCCTGCAGGAGACGGAGCACACGGTTTATTTCACCTTTGACCCCCTTTTTGTTTCATTGCCATAACATTTTTACATGTGAATGTGTAAAGATGTCGAACATTGACACAACACCAGCAAGCAACTAAACATAAGAAAATTCGTTGGTGATGCAAAGCATAAACTACTGAGGTTCCTGAGACAGGAAACTTGTCTACTTCTGCGAAGTTATGTTAATCAGTACAATAGGAATGGGATGAATTTTGAACTCAATTATCACATGCGGAATACAGTTTTCATGTATGCAAAAATAAAATGAAAAACAATCTTCCAAAATTATTTTTTCAGATAAATAAAAGGCTCAGAGGAGATTTTGAAATCAGCTCTTTTCCTATCAAAGTTTGATAAGAAAGCCAGAGTTCGGTTAAAATCTCGAGCGGAGTACAAACACCAAAACTTTCACTTCCCTGCTTAGCCGACGGTTTCTTGTTAAAGTTAAAATATTTCCGTTCTTAAAAGTTTTGGGCATAAAGGGCTATAAAAATGTATTTCAAGTTGTTTTTCAACACATCTCACCTGCATAGTAATAACAATCAAATCCATCTCCAAGATATCCAGCTTTACACTTGCACTTGTACGAGCCACGTTCATTTGTACACGTGGCCAGCTTGTGACAATAATTCAGGTCATGTTGGCATTCATCTAAGTCTAGTAATGATATAAAATGGAGTAGTAAACACTTTTAACAGAGAAGAAACAGAAAAGGTTAAGTTAGGCCCCTCAAACCTAGTTTCCCTCTTACTGACAACGCGTATTTCCGTACCCGGAACTGATTAGGAGTATCGCTGATATCCACGCCTTCCACTCCCTCTTAGAAGACCTTCGAAAGTTCTGGCCAGACCTCTCACACCTCCACGCTAACTATTTCACAAAAACGTCAGACTGTACAGCTGAAACTCGTAGCAAGAGGGTCAAATTTGAGTCTCACAATTGTTATGGAGAGCGTTGTGTTACATAATTCCTAAAAATAGAACTAAAGACGTTTTTGGAACGCTTAGTCATCCTAACTCCTTGAGAATTTTTTAATGGAACTCTCTAGAACCCTTAGTCAGCATATTTTGTTATGATGCAATAGTAATGTAATGATACTAAGAATAGTTGTATTACAGATCCCTAAAATGTTCAAGGACATTCTGAAAAACATGTATAAGGGAGTCGCGATCGGTTAAAGTCAGACCTTTTTCAGTGAGTTAGTGTTGTCACGAAGGGCCCAGAGGAGCTAGTGTTATTACAGAGCCCGACTACAGAAAGTTGTTGGAGTTATTTACTGTTATTGGAATCGTCAGCCGTGTGGAAGGCTACGTTGAAAAAAGTTAAGTGGACATCAATACGTTACTTGGATCTTTGAAGACAACCGTGAGTTATGCAGTAGTACACTGAGATTATAGTTTTATAGAGGGCTTTAGGATAAGAGGATAGCTATTGTATTGGTTATTGGTATCGCTCCGTAGTAAGATTATTGCGTCAGTTAATAATAAAAGTAGTTGAGTTGGTAGGAGTTGTATCTTTCTGTCGGTTGAGAAAATATTGTAACACAATAAATTATTGTGTCGTTTGACATGGTTAAGTTGGCTGGTACCAGTTTTCATCTTTTTGATGGTTTGTAACTTTGAAAGAATACTGTTAAGGACATTAGCCAGAAGGCTCATTTTTTGATTCATTATTGATTAGTTGACTAATTTCAGAATGATATTAGATAGCCACATAGTAACAATGCCTATCTGTTTTTCTGTATTTCTATTGGTTTTGTAATCGGACCTTTCAGCGTCAGCACGCGCATATAAAAGGCAAGTTTAGCGTCCCTTTAATCAGTTCTTTGTAAGTTTTGAATAACCTTGGTAAACTTTCGCCCTGGCACAAGCGGGACCGATATGTGAGTACCTTTTTAACTGACCCAGTGACCCCATGATTTTTTTCAGTGATTGCTTTTGGCACTTGAAAAAGAAAATGCAAAAAGATTTTTAAAAAATTCTACGGAGAGGAATTTCAGAAAATCTAGAAAAAAGGCAGTTTTGAGACATCGCAAATTTCCTTCCGTAGAATTTTCTATTTTTTTTTCTAATTATTCCTTTCGACGTTAATATCATATTGGAACATTTAAAAGAAGGGGTCACCGGACTTGTTTTCATGCAATTGCTTTCGTGAGTTTAGCAATTTCCACACGCGTTCTTGCGCATTTACAAATCTGGATTCTATAAGATCGACATCTGCTCATGATCTGTTATAACTACCGCTGACAATTGCGTGTGCTCGCGCGCGCGCCTACGACCTGATGTTTACAGACGTTTACTGCTAATTAAGAAAATCATTAAACAGCTGTCAAAGACAGCCTCCCGGGCTCATCTTAAAAATCCTACACACGACCTCTGGCTATATCATATTAGTATATAATAAAACAGTGGATAGCGTTGAAGGCGCGCTCTGATTGGCTAGTCAAACTCCGAATATCCTTTGCTATTTACCTCCGATTAACTCGGGAAAAAATGGCGTCCCGGTTTGCATCCGTGACAAGCGAAGAAATTACTCAAATTAACGACGAAGCAGTTTCTGAAAACACAAAGAAAGCGACTAAATTTGATTTGGCCGTGTTTAAAGGTAATGGTGTAAGTTTTTAACCCGGAGTTTATCGATAAAAACCAATGAGAAAGGTTTTGTTTACAAATGCAAATTAATCTTGCGTAACCTGACTTGTTCACTTCCGCGCGTGAAAATGTTGGAATCGTTGCTGGAATGTATGAATTAAAATAAATTTTTGGTGGTGTATATTATCTCACTGTTTTAGTATATACTAAAACATTTATTCACCTCAGTGTCGGTGGTTAGCTGTGGATATTTACCTCGCCGCTTCGTGGCTCAGTAAATATCCACCACTAACCACCTCCACTTCGGTGAATAGTTGTTAATTATTTTCCTTTAAGTTTCAAAGTATTCATCCACTTCAGGTAGATTATCCTTCACTTGAGTTCTTCTTTTTTCGCCGTCGCAAGAGTTCATATCGGTTGAATATTTCTTTTAAATGTGAAGTGAAGAAACCTTTACTTCTCCGAAAATCGTCTTCTTTATCTTAGTTTCTATCTCCTGCATTCACAGTAGCCGCTCAACACATCAAATACAAGCTCTTAGGTAAACTTCTCACAAAAGTAGAAAAAATTCCACGCACCGCAATCTTTGTTTCGAATTTTCATCTTTTTATCTCGCGCTTCTTTCGCACTTTTCTCTCGCGCGCGTCACGCAAGAGGGACTTGTTCCCCACGCGAGGAAACTGGTACGAGCCACCTTAGTCTCGCGCTTCTTTCGCACGTTTCTCTCGCGCGTGGCGCAAGAGTGACTTGTTCCCCGCGCGAGGAAACTAATACCAGGCACTAGGGAAAAAGATTGTTACCGCGCTATTTAAAGTGTAACCAACATAAACTATATATCAATGGAAAGATTTTGAAATGTGTTTTCTAGCAAAAGTTGTTTCGTTTTGACTTGATGCAGTCGTAAAGCGACTAAGGTGGGACAGGTCGAAACGGACGATGTTTCTTTGAGCAAATTAATCGGGTATCAAATCTACCCACACAAGTAAAACCTCTGCACAGTTCCAGTCCTAATGGGTTGGTCTTAAAAACCATGTGGGTTTCTTTACATATTCCTAGTGGTTGCTTTGCAATCCATCTGTGAATTTTGGTTATCAAAAGTTTTCCAATACGCGTTACGTCGGAGACCATCGTGGGATATCACTTTTAAAAAACGGAAAAGCCCCACACGTTTTTTTTAGATTGATATCATGGGAGCCTTCGGACCAAATTTCGAGTCGATACGAAAAGATTTCATACCCTATTAATTCGTCCAAAGAAGACACACCCGCGTAAAAACGAAGAGGGTTTTTTTCGCTTCCAAAGTTTTTCAAACATCTCACGCTTTTGGTGAACCACATGCCAAGTTATGTCAACACTCTGAAAAACTCGAAATGCCGACCGCTAATAGAAACACTGGAGCGGAGGCCCAGAAGACTCTTCACGCAGGATTGCTAATCTACTTTGGTTCTTCACCACTTTCCGATGCAAGTTTCAGGCGGAGGCAGAATTTTTCGATAGGCGAGCAGCAAAGACTGTTCATACCACGAGCCCTTGTCCGATTCGTCGAGATTTTACTCCATTCTTCATCGAAATCCTTCCATGTCTGGCTATTACGGCCAGGCTTCTTTCTAGCTTTAACCCACAAGCTCTTTTCCTTTTACGCGTAACTCGACTCACTATTTCACTACCTGCTACGGTAAACACCTGAAACTGACATACGAAGATGTTTATGCGACTAACACTACCCCGGATGTTCTACTGAAACAAAAACATTACGGGAGTCTAGTTTGTTTTGTCACAATACAATTGGCTTTTTGCACTCAAGCGGTTCAAAGAGTTTTTAGTTCGAAAAAAGGTTTTTGTAAATAACCCGAGTGCGTTTCATTATTTGAAAATATCCTTTTTGAAAAACTTTAGTTAAAACAGTAATGCTTTGTTTGCGGTGTAAAAAACATTTTGTCTTAATTTGACTCCCGAAGGCCTTCTGTATCCCTAACCAAGATATCCAGTATTCTCAGTGCCTCTATCAAAAAGTAGAAATTGTTATCAGTTAACTGTCCTGAAAAGAAACGTGGCAAACTGCTACGACTTATATGTGATGGACTGACATCTTGTACAGGGGAAAACATTTCAAGCTGCTTCACGCTTCCAAAACCAGGGCAAGCCCAGAAAAAAACTGAATCATTATATTAATACACCAACCTAATAATTGTAAAACATGAAGCACGTGAAAAGGGTATGTTAAAAGCTTTTTTAACTATATATGTTTGACTTACCTTTCTTACAAGTAAACTGATGGCAATCACTACACTGCACGTCGTTCCATTCATAGCTGTATTTCACACCAAGTGCGTGCACACAATCTTCTTCTTTTAAATTATTTGGCTGATTCTTGGCCCAGGCTGTAAAGTTTCCAAGTCCATGGTCAACCCAAGTAAAGTCACCCTCTATTGATCTGTCATTAAAACCCAACCAAGATTTATCTCCATTATGGCGATGCTGAATGTAAACATTTTCTTCATTATTGATGACATCAACAAGGACTGAGTTCTCTTGTCTACATTTTGTTACTGCTGTGGTCCAATCTGCACAGGTATCACTTGTAGAATAACAGAAACCATTGAAGTAGCTCCATCCGGGTTTGCAGATGTCTGGAAATAAATGCATTATTTAATCCTGAATATAGTAACAAAATTTAATTCCTATGTGACAAGGTTTTCGAACCGAATTGCATCTTCTCCGTCTACTAAATATTGGTTGCATACAGACCTGATAGGACTGCATAATTCACTGACACAGGATCATATCTGGTCTCGTACAGTTCCTTGACGCAGACTCTGAATCCAGACTCATTCATGTTCTGCAAATAGTTCAAAGTTCTTCTATAATATAAAGAAATTCTACATTTCTATCTTAATCGAGAATTGAGAAATTTGGCACCGCCCTTACGCGAAACGGCAAACGTCAGCTTGGCCTTTCACCTTTCAGGTAAAATAGCGTGAACCTTGCTGCTTTAGCTTCGCGTGAGTTCACTTCACGGTGGATTTGAAGGCGCCCTTGTACGACTTAAAAGGAATAGTTTGGTTCCCTTTTTACAGCACATTACTTCTACTCTGTGAGAGGAAAAGTGGAGAAAATCACACGTACACTGCAAAAGTGAAACAGATCACTTTCGCATAGAAACGGCAAAGCGCAACTGGCAAACGTGAAAAAATAGCGAGAAAAACAAGGTCACGTGGTCACTCTTGCCGTTCAAGTTTCGCGTAAACGTGGTGCTAAATCTCTCTTTTGTCCTCTACTACATCCTTTAAGAGGAGTTAAAAACGGAAAGTAGGGTAAAAGTGTATGGCTATTTTTTGATGACTTTTGATAATCAAGCAATTATTGTTAAGCCGATATAATAAGTTTTAAGGTTTACCAAGTAAAAAGCTCTTACCTCAATCCACACAGATATTCCGTTATGAACTGGCGCCAAGTTTCCACTCGCTGTTGTGCTGTGATTGGCTGATATTTGGACGGATGGTGTCGCATTGTAACTTCGTGTAAAGTGTACAAACTGTCAGTAAGATGAAAAACAGATATTGGAGAAAATTCTTGAATAATTGTTTTCCTGAGCATCAGCGTTAATTACTCTAATTTTCCATAATCGCAGTGCTCGACTCAGACTTACACTGTACACTTACCTCGCAGTAAGCGTTGTTGTCTTCATCTGTTGGTGGATCCGTATTTGGAAAGTTTACAGAGCCATGTTCAGTGAAGAGTGGTTTATGTAACTTAGCAAACGCAAACCAGGTCTGTAAAGAACCAGTGCAAAAAAAAAAAGAAAAAGACTTATTTCTAGTGAGTACCGTAACGCATTCTTCAATGAGTTACAGATGATTTTACACATTAAAATGCCTTAAAATTCGATGAAAAAAATTGTAATGGAATGAAACTAACAGAATTCTAGTCAAATTTTGGGCAGAAATGCAAAGGTCCAAGCATGGTACTGAATTAAGCCGATACCTTAATGAGACTGAAGAAAACATCCCTAATCTCAGAGCTTCATCGATTTTAAAACAGAGAGAAAGCATATCACATACCACATAAATGTCCTGATGCTTGCCGTCAAAGTTTTGTAGTTCCCGTAAACAAGCCTTGAACGAGTCCTTGGTTACATCTTCTGTCCAGATCAACGCAGCGTCGTGTTCCTTTCCACTTTTTTGGTGATCAGACGTCACAAGAACAACTGGTGATTCCTTAAACTTGTCCTGAACACATGAAAATAAACAATCTCATCACTCATCTTTCTTCATTTTGGCAGCTTTTTTTAAAATTGAGTTTGGTCTGCATTGATCATGACAAAGTCATCTGAATCATTATTAATTTGCAGTGGGGTCAAATATTAAAATGATATCAAAGTTTAGTGAATTGCTGTCTGTTTCAAACTTTTTTACCTAACGTCTTTTCACTATCACCATAATTGTTATAGTTATAATAGTAACAATAATAATGAATATTATTGTTATGATTATTATTGTTATGATTATCTACCGAAGACCTGCGTATGCGGAGATTTCTTTGATGTGGATCTTGCGATGATCTGCAGGAGGGGTGGTTTTGTGATTCAACGTCACAACGAGCTTCAAGATCTATAGGCTGACCTGCTATGCATATTATCTGGTGATGTCGAGGTGGAGCCGATTCTTCAGCAGATAACAGGGGAGACCTTGAATAGGGGTTCGAACAGAGCCCGCGACGCACGTCTCGACATACACGCCCGAGGTTTCTGGGAGCGACAGAGATCTGCATTCTTTGATGTTCGGGTATGCCACCCAAATGCAGAATCCTACCGCGAAAAGACTCCCGAGCAAGTTTACAGGCAGCATGAGAGAGAGAAGAAACGTCAGTATGCCAACATGGTCATGGAGGTCGAACAAGGAACTTTTACGCCTTTAGTATTTAGTACAACAGGTGGAATGGGCACAGAATGTAAAATAGACCATAAACGTTTAGCTGAGCTAGTATCAAATAAGAAGGGAGAGAGCTATGCAAGCACCGTGTCATGGATTTAAGCCAAGGTGTCATTTCCGCTCATTCGTTCAGCTTTGCTATGCCTAAGAGGATCACGATCCATCAGAAGAACCCTCGATATCATCGAGAAATCTCTAAGATCCAGCAATGTCTAAAATCTTTGAATATCTTATTCATCAACAATTGACAGTTCACTTAGAGAAGATTCCTCATAAATTCTATATTTGGATACAGAAAATATCATGGGTGCCCGACGGCGCTCCTTGCACTCACTGAACAGTGGAAGGAAGATCTTGCTAATCATAACATTACTGGCACAGTAGCCATTGATTTAAGTAAGGCCTTTACCTGTCTACCACATGACTTAATTCTGGAAAAACTTAAATTCTATGACTCAGGTGATCAGGTGCTACCTTTAATGCGAAGCTATCTCTCTTCTCACCCTCAAAGAGTGAAGCTTGCCACCACCGTCTCCACGTGGCAAGGGGTGTTAAAAGGAGTCCCTCAAGGCTCTGTGTTAGAACCTACATTGTTTAATATTTTTATTAATGATTTGGCGTATGCAAGAACACGATGCAGGATTCAGTATTAATCATGCGGATGATACAAATATCCATTTATTATTCTAAGTGAGGTGGCTCTCCCATAAGCCTGGTGGCTTCTTGGGTCTCCTCGCCTTCTAACTGTTATCGCTGTAATTAACTATTTTTTTAATTGTTAAAATAAGGCAAATAAAGATGATGATGATGATGATGATGATGGTTTATTCAAAATGGCATGAGAACTAATCCGGAAAAGTACCAAGCTATGGTCCTTGGCAGAACAGAAGATAAGCTACTCCTTCAATCGGGTAAAATTGATATCAGAACCGCAGAAAAGACTAACCTCTTGGGGGTTGTACTCGATAGTAAGCTTAAATTGATGATCAAGTTTCGAGTATCTGCCGCAAAGTGAGTGCTCAAACAAACGCGCTTAATAGACTGCAAAATATTTTACAACTTAAAACCAAGGAATCGTTATATCGTTCGTTCATACTACCGAATTTTTATTACTGCAACCAAGTTTGGCACCATTGCGGAAAAAGAAACACTGCAAAAATCGAAAAAGTCAATGAAAGGGCGTTGAGATATGTCTATAATGATAAACATGCATCTTATCAGCATCTCTTGGATAGGATAAGACTACCCTCCATGGAATCTCGAGGAATTCAGGACACGTTACTGACAACACATAACATCATATCGAACAAAGCACCACGGGCAATTAGGAGTCTTATTAACTTACGCTCATTTAAGTACAATCTCAGGCGCCAAGAATATGTCTTATCTTTACCTAAAGTTAACACTACCAAATATGGACTCAAGTCATGGAGATATTTTGCAGCCAAGAAATGGAATGCACTCTCAAATGACATTACAATAAAAGCGGGCACCAAAGAAATAGTAAACAGAATTAGATCGTTAAATTTCGAGGATTACTAGATTAGTAACGTTAGTTTTAATAGTAGCTTGATTGCGGCGGAAATGTTGTAATAACAGTTTTAAATAGCTTTTAATCAGTATTTAATTTATGATTTTACCCGCTGTGATATTAGCGTTGTTAGTTGTTAGGTTTTCATTAGGTACTAAGTGGAATACCTGTAAACTAGCTCTTAAGCTAAGCGTCTTTCCACATTAAATGAGGTATGTATGCATGTATGTATGTATCTTGAGCAGTGCGTCAACGATAAAGTCGAGGAATGGGTAGGGCAAGTGACAAAATTGGCTGAGTTTGCTCTGTCGCAGCCCCAGCTGGCTTGCTACCCAGCGTTCGCTTTTCGATTAAAACACCGCTGGACGTACTCTCTGAGAACTCTGCCTGACATAGAGGATCTACTCGCGCCTCTGGAGCGTGCAATGGCTGATGCCCTAATACCGTCTATTACAGGTAATAAATGAACACAAGCTGAACGCGAGCTGCTGGCGTTGCCAGCGAGAATGGGAGGCATGGGCCTAATAAATCCAAGTCAAGTAGCAGCCGTAGAGTATGTAGCATCGGCTAATATCGCTGGTCCATTAGCCCAACAAATAGAATCACAGGCGCGTGAGCCACCAGACGAAAATGAAATACACGCTGTGCAACGGGAAATGAGCCAAATGAAAAATCAGTATCTGAAGTAAAAACTTGATGAGGTGAAGCGCTTGATTTGTGGAAAAACTTTAAGAGATGTGGACCTTGTCACTCAGAAGAGTGCTTCTAGTTGGCTTACTGTTTTGCCAATTAAAGATATGAATTTTAAATTTAAACAAGAGTGAGTTTCGAGACGCTGTGAGACTCAGACAACGGCTGACAAGTTCCTGATACGCCCTCTCTCTGTGTTTGCGGGAACATCTTCATTTTTGATCATGCTATGATATGCAAACAGGGCGAATTTATCATACGAACTTATCAGTTTTTCAGACATCACAAGAGAAGAGTTGAATAGGGAGCTCACACCGCCCCTAATGCACGACTGGGTATAGTTGCTAGGTGATTCTAGGAGAGGAGAGGCAGAGGTCGGCTTTTTTTGATGTGAGAGTGTGCCACCCAAATGCAGACACCTATAGAGATATGGATCCAGAACAGATATTCAGGCAGCAAGAAGCAGAGAAGAAGCGTCAATACGCAAGCCGCCTGTTAGAAGTAGAGCAAGCTACATTCACGCCATTAGGTTTTCGCAAGACAGGTGGAATGGCGATGGAATGTGAACGATACCATAGTAGACTTGCTAAGCTACTTGCTACAAAGAAGGGCGAAAGCTATGTGACTACCATGTCATGGATCAGGGCAAGAGTGTCCTTTGCGCTGCTGAGATCAGCATTACTTTGCTCTTAAGTAAACTCTCCTAGAAACTCGAGAGCCTCGTAAAGAAGTTTCCAGCCTAGTTTTTTTGTCAGATTTTTTTGAAAGCTAAGTTACTATCTTGTTTTCTTCTTATATATTTGATTGTTATGCAAATAGGTTTTAACTTTATTGCTATTAATATTATTATTATTATTGTTATTATCATCAACTAAAAAAAAATTATTATCAGTATTATTTGTTGTTTTTATCCTCATTTAAGCCAATGAAACGAGAATGAAACCGGATGTACAAAAGAATTATCTGGATGCATACAACTATTTAAATAGTAAATTACCTTTCGAAACGTCACATCTGCACAATTCGTTCCTGACCACCATTTTGTCATTTTAATTCTTCCCGTCATTCCCTCGGGTGGGGCTCCTTGGTACGCCATCCAATCAATGGTGGCGAAAGGATTGAAGTTGTTTCCATTCCTCCCAGATTGCATTGCGCAGACTTTAAAATTTTGATTGTTGACTTTTTCTGTCCAAAATGTGATAGCATGATGCACCGTGTCGGAGTCATTCAGGTTCATGTGACTAAGGGTGATCTGCACTTGAACTTCTTTGTTCGGATAGAAGCGGTATGGTGGGAATACCACTAGTTTGCAGCTTGAGTCTGACCATTTGGGAACTCGAAAGAGCTTCACCCGACCATGAATGATTGGAAAGCCTGTAAACATTGGAAACGCTAAAGTTCTAAACCAGTTGTGACCAATTTTTTTCCTATTATACCTCATGCAAGTTTCCAGAGGTTTCAATCAGCATTTGAAAATCCTAAATTCTGTGTCTGTGTTGTTAGTGGAAGACAAAGTTTCTTCTCGTAGTAATAAGGCCTTACCCTCACAGCTGCCAGGATGATACAAGGTATTATTGTCCAGTCCCTTGCAGAAGCTCAATTTGTACAGGCATTCATTGTCATATGTCGTTCCATTTTCCGTGCAGACAGGGTCTTTATACGACGGGCAGTTGTCGTCACATACACACCGAGCTTCATGGGCACTGTAAGTTTTGCAGACTCCGAATGATGGGCAGAACACATTTAGACAGGGATCGAGATCTGTGAATGTGAAGCAAAATGATAGTTAACTCATAATTAAAGAAAGACACCAATGCAACGATATCAAATAATTGCACTGATACATTCAAGTTGAACCCAAACCTCCAATAACGACGTAGCTAACAGACAGAGGGTCGTGTTTGCTTCCTGTTCCACTCAAGTCTTTGACACAAATCCTCATGGATGTGGGGCTAACTTCCTACACAGAGACCAGAGAGCACAAGTTGAAACAACAGCAGAATAACAACCATAAAATCAGAGCGATCATTTACCTCAACCCAGGCTGATATGATGTTATTTTTGGGTGAGACAAGGCTTTTCATGCTGACTTGAGGGTTGTACAAATGATGCACAGACACAAGGACAACAGGTGAGGCATAAAAGGTTGTGTTGAACTGCACCTCCTGTAAAAATTAAAGAGAGAACAAATTTATAGGAGAGAAAATCTGTATGGTACTAAGTAGCTCAGCTCTGTTTTGAAAACGAAGGTTTTTTTTTACCTTGAAATAGCTCCTCAAACTTCACAGTAAACGAGACTAGATTTCAATCACTTGACAAAATCCATAATTGTCTTCAGCCGTTGGCGGGTTACTGTTTGGAAAATCTGCTTCTCCTGACAGCGTAAAATTAAATTCAGAGCCATTGCCAACAAATGCAAACCAGTCCTGGAATAAATGAATGCAAAGCATGAGTTGCCGTCAAACAAAGTATAAGGTTATCAGACTAGAAAAAACAAAAAAACAAAAAGAAGAAAACAGTAAAGTTAGCTTACACGCTCACCCACAAAAACTACAGTAGATGTATCTCTTACCACAATGGTGTCTCGATGTTTTCCATCGAAGGGCAGGAACTCCCGGATGCACACCTCGAAACTTCTGGAATTTACATTTTCCAACCAAACATACATAGCGTCATTTGGCTTTGTGTCACGTGTGTACTTAGCTGACACAAACACGGATGGTCCTCCAAGAAAACTCTGCAAGGTTTTTGGATCATATATGAATTTATGTCTATGGAGTAAATTCACCTTAGATCCAATAAAAACCATTCAGCTAGACAACATATCATGGCCACAAGTTAAAGGTTTATATGTTGGATATCTTGTCTTTCATTGGCTGAGAGCGAAAAGCTCGAAATCTTTCTTAAATCTTCCTTTCTTTACCTTGCAAGGTCTGGACTTTACAACCCACCACCGAAATTTCTGAGCATTGAGTGGCCTGTTTAAATGAGCATGGAAATGTGTTCCACATGAAATGGTGGGATTCACTTTGCAAGTTGGTCTAAAGTCTTTCTTATTAGGGTAGAACATGCTCAGAAGGGTTTGACCTCAGTTTTGTTTTTTATTTCCTTATTTCTTCTTACCTGTGAGAAGGTAACTTTGTCACACTTAGTTTCGGTTGTCCATATTCCACTAAAAGAAACACTACCACGCGTCATTTGTGGATGATCTTGGAAAGCCAACCAGTTGATGATTCCTGTACCATTTGATCCAATGCCAGACTCACGAGCACACACTTCAAAGTCACGTGTAGTAACCGACTTAACCCACATAGCTGACGGTGAATGGACGCGTGAGAACGCCTCACCATGGCTGACCGTCACGTGAACGTTAACCTGCAATTTTGAAGCCAGGGCGCGCAAGGCATTATCAGTTACTTGATGATAATGAGATTGACTTGTACACGCATTTCAAGCGAAATAACTCAACATTCTCAAACAGTCCACGTATCGTGCTGTTCTCTGGAGCGTACGTGCCAGAGGTGTCTCGTCTTTTCAGATTCCAAAGCTTCAAAGTTAATTGTGTCTAATTTGTCTTTCGATGCCCGTTCTTAATCTCTGGAATTTTAATTTACGGTGCCAAATAGAGTGTTAATTACGACGAAATATCTTACGTCAAAACACAAACTGAAGTTATTAGGATACTATGAGTGCTATCCAGGGAAATGTGGTCACAATTGGCGCTGTGGCAACCGAGCAAGGAAAAGATCAGCTTATTACACTGACCTCTTAAAGCGAGACACGAGCTGGTGAGCTCAGGTAAAACAAGAAACGTATTTCATGTGGGGAGAAGTAAAGTGGAATAGATTTAGTTGACAAAGTTACGGGATCAACAAAATCGAGTGGACCTAGAGATTGGTCAAAAAATGACATCGATCGAGTGGAAAGACGCTAATATTCCCTGAGTGTTGCTCGACCGAAGACCTTTCATTACTACATGGCGCTTTTGGATGGTGCCTTGAAGTGTTCCGGATCACCGACTAGTACTTACCGTCCCCGATCCAGTGAATGTCTTGGGGAATACAACGTTTGTGCAACGAGGCAGTCGGCAGTGTTGAGAAGGTGAACACGCACTGCTGCAGCTCCAACCCTGCAGAGTCTGAGAAATGTTGACCCTACCAGTTTGGAGAGTGTTACCTACAGGTAAGGAGATGTGTCTTTATCAAAAGAACCAGTTGGCATTGTAACGTGACTTAGAAGTTCAGACAGAAAAAAACAACGCATATTAAAGTTAGTGATTTGACGAACATGTAAGAGTACGTCTCCATCACTGAACCCTTTGATCTTAGAGCAATTTTCAATTGCGTTATGTCGATTATCCAGAATAGTTCTACTTTTTTAGTTAACTTTACATGCGCATCACCCTATCAAAACATTAGATGCAAAACTGAAATCAATCTCGATTTGGTTGCTCTTATTTTCACCGCTTTCAAGGGTCACTGTTTTTACTTTGCGTTATTACTGGCTTAGTTGATGTCAGCTTTCGTTTTGCCTGACCATTATCAAATTGTTTTTGGTTTTTCAACACTTCGAAAACTATTGCACTTGGCCTATAGTTTTCAGTGTCTCGCAGTTGCATGATTGTGTCCCTTAATACGAAGATATATATTTTCCTATAGAAGCTTATCCAACAGATAATGCAGATCAATTCCATTGGACGGGAAGTTGAGAGACCCTGGGAACGAGGTTGAAGACTTTGCAGAGGCCTACTCTGGGGCCTTAAGTCGCCGTAACTTAACTCGCAGGACCAATACTCATGGTCTTTAAATAAGTGAGGAGAATTTTCTACCTTTCTATTATATCAAGAAACGGATAGATATTCAAGTCTTCTCGGATAAGGACGAATAAACCGTAGGCCCCGTCTCCTGCAGGGTTAGGGGTAGGAGACGTTAAATTCCCACGCACGAGATTACTGTGTGGTGGATGTCCTCCCTTGGGGTGGGATGGGAGGGAAGGTGAGGTCGTTACATGGACTGAAGCGGCTGCCAGAGGCGCCTGATAATGCTGACGTCCGATCTCAACCTTATCATTGTAACTAGACACGTTTGTTGTTTAGAGTGCTTAAGACTCTCTTTCTAACTTTGGGCGACTTTGGGCGATTCAAGGCGACTTAAGCAAATTGGTAGAAAAAACGTTGCGACTTTAGGAGATTCAAGGCGACTTAAAGCGATTTTATATAATATTTACAGAATCCCTTGCAATAAACACAATATGATTAGAGTGGGGCGAATGGGGTCAATTGGGATGGGTGAAACCCTTCTAACATTTTCGTACCCAGGAGCGACTTAAGGCGAATTTAGGCAACTTTAGGCGACTTAAGGCGACTTAAGGCAACTTAAGGTCCCAGCGTAGGCCTTTGCAGTCAGATTTGTTCATTTGTTAATTTTTTCATTTAAACATTTTGACTTTATCAGGTGAATTAGGAAGACTATCTTTTACAAGGGGATGTTCTTCATGCAACGCAAGAGGTTACGTTAAAATGTATATCATATTTGTTTTCCAAAGATACAATATTTTTCTCTTTATTTTTTCATGAATTGATTAGGGAAAAACTAGTTTTTCGACACTTCGAAAACTATTCCATTTGGGCCATATAGTTTTCGTGTCTCGCAGTTGCATGATTGTGTCCCTTAATACGAAGATAAATATTTTCCTGTAGGAAGCTTGTGCAACAGAGAATGCAGATCACTTCTACTTGTAGATGAAAGCTAGACTTTGCAGTCAGATTTGTTAATTTTTTCATTTTAACATTTTGACCTTATCAGGTGCATTAGGATGACTATGTTTTACAAGCTGATGTTCTTCGTGCAGCGCAAGAAGTTGCGTTAAAATATATACCGTATTTGTTTTCCATAGATACTAGTGAGAAGAATTTG
>NC_142520.1:56598757-56671257 GCF_964205215.1 Stylophora pistillata | reverse complement strand
TAGTCATCTATTAATAACAGGTTTTATTGATTGACAGTTCTTTACAAACGCGTCAATAAATAAACTTACAGCCAAATTCTTACATTTAGTTTCTTTTATAAACGACATTCCAAAAAATTAATCGTCAACCGTCAAAAGGGTTTTTTTTTAACCGTCAACAGTAAACGTGACCCCATCTCCCCATTCACCATTGAGACCCTTCTCTAACCCTCAAAAAAAAAAAACAATTTTGTTTTTAGAATATCATATTTGAATACAAATGTTGATGCGTGGGCTTTCCTAAAGTTTATGATTTAGGGATCCTGCCCGAAACAACAATTAAACAGTCGGTCATCAGAGCAAAGAAAATTAAAACTTTGAGGAAGTTTGATGACCAGAATGGTGACCGTAACATACTGTACAGGAACTATGTTTTTTTCTCTCTCAAATTGCTCTGACGTATTTGTTAATGAAACTTGTATAAATACAAAGCCATAACAGTCCGAAAGATGAAATTATCTTCATTGGTGGCTTATATTAAAATCGACACAGTCTGACGAGACTACACGCGTAGTGGAGGTCAAAGAGATTTTGCTTCACGGTATCTACTTCCTTCCCTCTTAAATTTGTGGATGAAATATCAAAAAATATATTTCAAGAGACTAGACTATACAAATGGGAGATCGGCAGTCAATTCTGTCTTAACAGCCTTTAAAGAGGACTGAAAAAAAGGTGGTTCCTTAAACTCAGACTAAACGCACTTCAGGATCAGGGCTGTAGTTTGTAGGAGAATTTTTGTCATAATTTTCCTTTAATCTCAATTTTGTCCAAATGCAGAAGTCTTTTCTCGCTACTTTATCGTATTGGGATGACTAATGCAGTCTTACCTTTCAAAGCTAATAACAAATTTCCAGAGATAAAAACAATCAGCATCAGCATAGTTGAACAATTTATCCTCACAGACCAAATGGCTGTGATCTGTACCAGTGATCTGTGATCTATGATTCAGTAAAGTGAATTCTTGCATTTATACATAGATCACTGTTGTTGTTGGCTAAAATAGCTTCCTGCATAAGCAAAGTATCGTGTGTAAGACAAGGAAGTACTCTTAATCTTCATACTTCCCAAACGACGCCATTTCACCGACGCACGTTTTCCACCCCTGGGTGTTTGATTTTGACCCAGAGGGCATTAACATCACGTAGCGGCATGATACACATACCGCATGATTCACAGAGTGGTAAAGTTTTTAGATTACTCAGCCATTTGTTTTATTTAGTTGGGGTAACCTCTCGAAAGTTATTCACACCCAAAAGCGAGATCCCCTTTGTAAAAAATATTACAAATAAATAACATCATTTGATAGCAATGCAGATCTTGAACCACTTGATGAAATGTCTTTGTTACAAGATGCAGAATCTCGAAGAGGGAACGTGCCTGAATTTGACGGCAGATATCTCTGAAGGTAAAAGCATACATGTACTCAACAGCTGACCAATATCGTCTCAGTCTGTTTTGTGTCTGAATTTTCTTCCTTATCGTGCTAAAGTATCATGTGTCTCAGTGGAAAATAAGATAAAGGGGAGGAAAGAGATATTAATTCAATGCCTGCATGAAGCTTTTACGGTTTTTTTTTTTTCTTTGCAATAAGAAGTTAAAAAGTAGCTGGCAGGTGACTTACACGTTTACTTGAAATGACAAAAGGCTTATGTTGAATGTAACTAATTACACTGGTCGCCTTTGATTATGGTTTTGCAATAGTCATTTCAAAACAACAGTTTAAAATGTGCGTGTCCAAGCCATGAAGATAATTAAGAACATAAGTGACTAGCATGTATTACAACTTTTCAAAAATGTATTTTGACCCAGAGGGCAGTAAGATCACGTAGCTTCCTACTAAAGCATAGTATCATGTCTATGAAAAGGAAGTACTCGTGTGTTTCATACTTCACAAACGATGCCATTTCACCGATGCACGTTTTCCACCTCTAAGTGTTTGATTTTGACCTGGAGGGAAATAACATCAAGTAGCAGCACAACGCGCATTGCCGCACGATTCACAGAGTAGCGCAATGTGTAAATAACCCAAACACGTTTTTTATTGGTTGGGAAAATATCTCTAAAGAAGTTACAGTCAAACCCGGAAGCGAAAAGTTTTCATTTCAGTATAGGCACTGCAGTAATCGCGAGTCGATGTACTTGCTTCCGTGAGAAGACGACCAAGTTATTGTGATATTTTCGAGGAGTAATCGATAGCAACCTCCAAAGGGGCTCCAATCTTTCGAGGGCCTTTGTATAAACTGGTAATGATCTATGAATCTTGTTAATAAAATTGTTTTTCCTCTGGCTTTTTTTGACTCCTTAACTGGCTTCTCAGTGTGTTTGACTTTGACCCAGAGGGCAACAAATAAAGATAGCTTACACATAAGTGCATGACTCTTTGGATTGTAAAATTTGTCATTATTTTTGTTACAGGAAAGAAGCAGTCCACCCTGCCTCAGCACTAAAGGATTTTGATTAGGAAATGTTTGTAAAGGTACACTTCCTGTTGAAACTGCCTTATTAGCAATTCATAATCATCTCGAAAATTAAGCCTTTGTTTCTAAACTAAAAGAATGACTAGAATCTAATTTCTTCTTACAATATCACCCCTGAATCACATATTAAGGTCATGACAAGAAAGAACATGATCACCAACTAAATAATCTCTTGATTGCTAAACAATTTCTCCTTGTCAGCACCTTAGGAAATGTATTGAGAACAGTATGGAGAATATGCATACTGATGTTAGGGGGTAAAGAGTTAAATGGACCGATCTAGAAAAAAGAAAGTAAGATGTTTTCTTGAAAAATCAGATTAACTTGATTATAAACTATGGTGCTGATATCTTCGGAGTATTCCATCCGTGTGGAAGAAAAACAGTTTTTTCATTACAGAAACGATTTACCCATAGCCTCGCACAGTAAGCCGGGCCAATTTTTAAAGTGTCTTTGATTCAAGTCCAAATACATCTATTACAGAGATTAATAAGAGGCATTATATCGAATTAATATGTGAGGTCAGGGTCTGCATTCCCTTAACCCCCGTTAAGGGAATCCGTTAATCCGTTAATCCGTTAATCCGTTAATCCGTTAATCCGTTCTTGGATATGCTCGATATATCGGCGAAACCATTATCTTCAGTCAATGAAAAGAAAAACATCCGTCATCTCATCTTTGTATGTATATCTTTTAAGCAACGTATGCATTTTTCTGAAACCGTGAGACCACATTGGCAAGTTCTAATAATGTACTGACTGTGTTTGTCAATCGATGGGATCAGCACTTTGCAGAAATTTGTCAAGAATGTCTAGAATCTTTGGTAACGATCCTGAATGGGCCAACAAATGGCACCTTCCCTGAACCGTTAGAAACAGTTATAAACAGTGACAGAGCTTAAGATGGTACTGAAAAATTATTAGTTTGTTTATTTTAAATAACCCATCAGTAAACAAAAAAATCAAGGTAAGTATATATATTAAATATAACCGCAGCCGTAATTAGACCGTGCTTTAAATGACCGCGTTTCGCAGGCCTGCTAAGAGAAGGTAACAGTTTCTCCAGGAAATAACAGCTTCGGCATTTTATCCCAGACTCATAACAGGCCAAGGATCTTCTTGAGAGTCTTACATCAGCTAATGCGGCAAGTTTTATTTTATTTATTGAATCACTTTCACCAGAGTATGGTGAGGGTCGCACAACAGAGCGAGGCTCCAAATTAAGTGCGCCCAATATCCCACCCATCCCACCCCAGGGGAGGACATCCATCACACAGTAATCTCGTGTGTGGGAAATTAACGTCTCCTACCCCAACCCTGTAGGAGACAGGACCTCCATTTATTCGTCCCTATCCGAGAAGACTAGAATATCTGACCATTTCTTGATGTTATAGAAAGGTAGCAATTTCTTCTCAATTATTTTAAGACCCTGAGTGTTGGTTGGGCCGGGGCTCGAACCCTCGACCTCCCGCACAACAGTCCAGCGGTCTATCCATTGAGCTAACCGGGAGGCGACCATTACTTCCTCCTAGTACCAGGTGAGTACGAAGAAATGATACATCTGAAGAAGAACTGTATTGTAGATAGTTCTGTAATGAACTTATCAACCTGACACTGAAATCTGAAGCAAACGACCAAAATCTCCACTGATTTCGACGAGATGTCCTGGAGAATTGTTCCAGCGAATGCGTAATTAAACCAACGCATGTGACCAAATTTCGCGAATTCGCAAGTTACCTGGAAATTCTCTAATGGTTTCTGTGTATATCTACAGAAGGTGACAATTTGCATTGAAAAAAAAATACCCTCCCTACCCTCGCAAGGGGGCTTTTGCTTGGGAAGTCGTGGTCGCTAAAGCTGCAGATATTGACAACTTTATGATCTGTGTACGAACAGAGTTACCTGCGCCTATCAAGAAAGCGAGAACACCTCATTTGAGTTAATTGCTAAACTCACTTTGTTTAAAAGCGCTGGTATCTGATGGTGAAAGTTGGTAAAACTGCATTTAAATCTCCTGGAAACTACTTAGTGGAGGTAAGAAGGTCCCGTTTTGCATTAATGTTCACTATTCGTTGCCTGTACACACTGTAACTGTTGTATTGAATGGTCCGTTGCTTCAAGTTAAACTCATCTGTGCTAAAAAAACCTCTCTAAAACAACAGTGACTGCAAAGCAGAGAGAAGTTGAAGAGATCATGAAAGTTGGTTCTCATATGCCGAAAGCTTAGCTTGGGACAACGTTACGGAATATGTGAACGCTAATCGACGACTCACAACATAAATTTTGTTTCAATTATTAAAAATTTCTGAGTGCCAGGCCTGTGTGAGAACTAGTGCCAGATTTCTCCGAACCATTCGTTACAAAAGCGACCTTGTTCATGGTATTGCGGTCAGTCTAGTGACTCGGTCCTCGAAGCTGCTGATGCCTCGAGTCCAGCCTGCCGCACTACCGAAGAATTTCGAGTAAGAAATGTCACGTATGTTTCCACTTGAGGTTACTTTTTCAGCAGTTCAATGACGTTGAAAATTAGTCTTTTGTCCCATAAGAGTGATTCATATCTGGTTTAAGCCGTGAATCACATATCAAGGTCAAGAGAATAAAGGAAATGATCACCAATTAAAGGAGCTCTCGTACAGGCCTGATTTTTTTCAGATCTGATTTTCGTTATTGCATAAATAGCGCTCTCTACTGCGAGGATCGTGCATCATACGTATTTAATACCGCAGTTCAAAATACATTAACTTCATATAAACATTGTATCTGATTTATCATCACGGGTTTATTACGAATCAACTTAACGGCTTGCTCCCAGTTGGCTTGTTAACTCAATTGGTAGAGCGCTGCACTAGTATCGCAGAGGTCAGTGGTTCGAATCCCGTACAGGCCTGATTTTTTTCAGGTCTGATTTTCGCTATTGCATAAATAGCACTCTCTACTGCGAGGATCGTGCATCATACGTATTTAATACCGCAGTTCAAAATATATGAACTTCATATATACATTGTAAGCTCTTGATTGTTGAACAAATTCTCCTTGTCAGCCCCATAGGAAATATATAGAGAACAGTATAGTGTTTGGGTATATAGGGTTATTTGCCAATGCAGACAGTAGGACTTATTACAACAAATGAGTCGGTTAAATATACACTTATTTCCTCGTGAAGAGGAAAGCAAATTTTTACAACTCTTAAAGGTGCATAATCTCGAAGAGGGAGTGTGTTTGAATTTGACTGTTGATCTCGATGAAGGCTATGTAAGGCTAGAGTACTTAACATATTGCAATCTGCGGTCTTTCCTTGTACTTAGGTAGCACAGAAAGCCGTAAAAATCTTGAACAAAAGCTCATCTTTCAAACCGGCAGTCTAAATCCCACAGGGATCAACGAACGCTTTTCATTCCACTAATTTATTCATCTTTTTCTCGTTGCCATGTTCCCACCAATAACGTAGCTCCATTTTCTGCCTTTAAAAGCACACACAACCCACAATTCCTCTACTTGCTCCGACGAAGGGCTAACGCTCGAAACGTCAGCTTTTGTAATCGTAACGGTGGCCAATTTACCATTTCAACTTTGTTGATATATCCAGATTATTAGGGTACTTAACAGTTGACTTATCGTCTCTGTTTTTTTTTTTGTCTAAGTGTTTTTCCTTTTGTGTATGTACCTCATCTCCGAATAAGCGGTGCCGCACCGGTACCAGGGAGCTTATTCGGGGGTAACACTTAATAAATTTTCTTTCCAAGACAAAGAGTCTTGTGGAAAAATTGTCGTCTGCAAATTTTAATTTTTTCTTCGCCTGCAACATTTCGAACCTAAAACTCCAAAGTTTACGATTTCATCATCTGTTATTTTCCTTATCTTCATTCTATCCCGGCAAAGAACAATACTTGCTATTCAATCACACTGCTAATTCCGGAATTAAACATCCTTTGAAAATTTTCTTTAGCGTTATTAGTAAGATAAAAAACCTTACATTGGTTGACCACTTCTAACAGAATTGTATTCGATATTTTTTCTAACTAAAAGCTCTTTCAACCTCGTTCCCAGGGTCTCTCATCTTCCCGCCCCCTGGAGCTCCAGGGGACGGGAAGTTGAGAGACCCTGGGAACGAGGTTGAAACTCTTTCAGGATATGTTAACCCTCTATTGACCACTGTTGCTGATATTCGGATAATTTCAGCAAAATTAGCTGACGATCTGTTCAACAATACTATTTTTACTATTTTTTCTGTTCAACAATACTTTTTTTTCGAAAATGGAGACAAGGAGTAGTATCACCGAAGTTGGTCCACTTTAAGTAGTTTCATAAAACACTTCAATCTCATCAGGTCGAAAAGAGTGACTTCCTGCCAGGAATGATTGGGCAAAGGAGCTGCCATAACTGTGGCCAGATGGCGGACCGTAGGTGTGTCCAGGGTCTGAAGAGGAATGTGTGTTGGATATGGCGTACTCGTCAATGTAAATATCGCGTCCTCCACCAAATGTGGGTCCATAGCTAGAACAACTGTACATGGAATACTTATAAGTCTGGCTATACTTTCCTGTCTGAGACAGTTTCACTGGTCGCCAGCCTGGCTTGTTAACCAATGAGAACAAAAAGGCCGATGAACTGTACCGGTACGCACAACTGGAAGCTAATTCAGAGAGAAAAATTAAAAAAAATATTTTGTTCAAGTTTTAGACAGCCATACACACTCGGCTTTTTTTCCCGTAGACACATTATTCCTTTTTTTTATTTTACGAGTATAAGGACTGTTCTGTGTTATCTGAAAAATCACGTCTATGTTTTAATCTAGTAACTTTCCAGATTGAGTATCATGGGATTTTTAATCACATAATTCATTTTTATGCAGTTATTTCACCTATTTCCAACTGTGATGCTTCAATTATTTTGAAATAATTACCTTTAAGGTTATACCAGAAACTACAAGTCTCGTTTATTAGAGCAACGTGTTTCAACGCGTGTTGTTTCGCACCTAGCCATTTCAGTTGCTCTTGGATGCTTAAACTGAATGCTTTGTTGTCTAGTTTTGATGTGAAATAACATAACATACTTTATCTAAACATGGGGTTTGAACTTTATACAGTTTTATCGTTCCACGTACAAAAACACCAACTCGAAACATAAAGGGCCTGTTTGATTGTTTGTTTTCTTTTTTTGTTTTTGTTTTTGTTTTTCAAGGAAGAGACCAGATATATTCTCAGATTTTAATTTTAGCGAAGAGAAAAGGCAAGCAAACTTGATCACTCATGCACTTACTCCATGACGTGCTGGTGTATCCACCAAAGATGTATTTTCCCACACGGACAATGGTCACTGTCGCCCCTTTGTTGTCACACAATGAGTGGAAGGTAGTGCTGGCCCAACCATCCACTGATGCTCGCCAACAGCCCTTCCAGTAAGAGGACTGGCTCTGCACAACATGGCTTAACCAACTGCTCAGGGTTCCAAGGTAAATGTCATCGTTTGCCAATATTGCCGAATAACCCAGGCCTTAAAACAGGAAATAAATATTATTCAGTTTCAGTTTAGTTTATTAGATTCGCTGACAGGCAGGGACACCGCAACAGCTTGCGCCAATTACTGCGGGCCCAGTAAACCCGCCCATCCCACCCCACCCCAGGGGAGGACATCCACCACACAGTAATCTCGTGCGTGGGAAATTAACGTCTGCTACCCCTAACCCTGCAGGAGACGGGGCCTACGGTTTATTTCACCTTTGACCCCCTTTTTGTTTCATTGCCATAACATTACGTGAATGTGTAAAGATGTCGAACATAGACACAACACCAGCAAACAACTATACATATGATATGATTCGTTGCTGATGCAGAGCATAAACTACTGAGGTTCCTGAGACAGGAAACTTTTCTACTTCTGCCAAGTTATGTTAATCAATACAATAGGAATGCGATGAATTTTGAACTCAGTTATCACGTGCGGAATACACTTTTCATGTATGCAAAAATAAAATGAAAAACGATCTTCCAAAATTATTTTTTGAGTTAAATAAAAGGCTTAGAGGAGATTTTCAAATCAGTTCTTTTCCTATCAAAGTTTCAAAAGAAAGCCAGAGTTCGGTTAAAATCTCGAGCAGAGTACAAACACCAAAACTTTCATTTCCCTGCTTAACCGACAGTTTCGTGTTAAAGTTAACATATTTCCGTTCCTAAATTTTTTTTGGGCATAAAGGGCTATAAAAATGTACTTCAAGTTGTTTTTCAACACCTCTCACCTGCATAGCTATAATAACAATCAAATCCATCTCCAGAGTATCCAGCTTTACACTTGCACTTGTACGAGCCACGTTCATTTGTACACGTGGCCAGCTTGTGACAATAATTCAGATCATGTTGGCATTCATCTAAGTCTAGTAATGATATAAAATGGAGCAGTAAACACTCTTTTAACAGAGAAGAAACAGATAAGGTTAAGCTAGGCCCCTCGAACCTAAATTCCTCTTACTGACAACGCGTATTTCCGTACCCGGAACTGATTAAGAGTACCGCTGATATCCACGCCTTCCACTCCCTCTTCCAAGACCTTCGAAAGTTCTGGCTAGACCTCTCACCCCTCCCCGCTAACTATTACACAAAAACGTCAGATTGTACAGCTGAAGCTCGTAGCAAGAGGGTCAAATTTGAGTCTCGCAATTGTTATGGAGAGCGTTGTGTTACATAATTCCTAAAAACAGAACTGAAGACGTTTCTGGAACGCTTAGTCATGCTAACTCCTTGAGAATTTTTTTAATGGAACTTTCTAGAACCCTTAGTCAGCATATTTTGTTATGATGCAATAGTAATGTAATGATACTAAGAATAGTCGTATTACAGATCCCTAGAATGTTCTAGGACATTCTGTAAAACATATATAAGGGAGTCGCGATCGGTTAAAGTCAGAGCTTTTTTTAGTGAGTTAGTGTTGTCACGAAGGGCCCAGAGGAGCTAGTGTTATTACAGAGCCCGACTACAGAAAGTTGTTGGAGTTATTTACTATTATTGGAATCGTCAGCCGTGTGGAAGGCTACGTTGAAAAAAGTTAAGTGGACATCAATACGTTACTTGGATCTTTGAAGACAACCGTGAGTTATGCAGTAGTACACTGAGATTACAGTTTTATAGAGGGGCTTTAGGATAAGAGGATAGCTATTTTATTGGTTATTAGTATCGCTCCGTAGTAAGATTATTGCGTCAGTTAATAAAGTAGTTAAGTTGGTAGGAGTTGTATCTTTCTGTCGGTTGAGAAAATACCGTAACACAATAAAATTATTGTGTCGTTTGACATGGTTAAGTTGGCTGGTACCAGTTTTCATCTTTTTGATGGTTTGTAACTTTGAAAGAATACTGTTAAGGACATTAGCCAGAAGGCTCATTTTTTGATTCATTGTTGATTAGTTGACTAATTTCAGAATGATCTTAGATAGCCAAATAGTAACAATGCCTATCTGTTTTTCTGTATTTCTATTGGTTTTGTAATCGAACCTTTCAGCGTCAGCACGTGCATATAAAAGGCAAGTTTTAGCGTCCCTTTAATCAGTTCTTCGTAATTTTTTAATAGCCTTGGTAAACTTTCGCCCTGGCACAAGCAGGACCGATATGTGAGTACCTTTTTAACTTTGTTTTTTCCTCTCCAGTCTTTTCAGTGTTGGGCGACAATATACAAAAAAATATTGCAATCATCTCTATGGATTTAAGATTTAAAGGCCAAATTCGTGCCAATTTGCGAGTCAGTGAACGCCCATCATTTATATAGAACAATAGGCTACTTATCAGCGACCAAAATTCTTTTCATTTGTTTCGAAACTTTTGCTCTGTTTTACTTGTATTTTTAATCTCGTTATAGACGTTAGAGCTCAGTATTTGACACTCGATTCTTTGATCGTATATTCCGCGGCTTTTAATTAGATTGATAGAACTTCGTTGTATTGTTGTTTCAGCTTACGATCGATCGTTATTTTCGTCATTGATTGTGGCTCGTGGTCGATTGCCTTTCAAGAATAAAGATTCGTGCAAACAGTCAACTTTGGTTTGTCATTTCGATCAGTAAAATAGTCCCAATCACCTCGTTAACCGCGTTTTGGAGCGACACGCCCTTGAACTTGAGAATTTAGATTTTTGGTCGCCGCAAAGCTACAAATACAGAAAAAATACTAACCAAGGCCGGTTGAACACTTTTACAGGGCTGAATTATATAATCATTGGCTATCCAAAAATAGGTGTCATTTCGTCCTTAGCAGTTTCTATGGCAACGCTTTCAAAGGTTTATTTAGACGCATTTATTAGCTTATGGCTCAAATAATTTGAAAACCCAGTGACCCCGTGATTTTTCTTAGTGATTGCTTTCGGCGCTTGAAAGGAAAATGTACAAAGATTTTTAAAAAATTATACGGAGCGGAATTTCAGAAAATCTAAAAAAAGGCAATTTTCACGCATCGTAAATGTTCTTCCGTAGAATTTTCTAGTTTTTTTTTCTGACGATTCCTTTCATCGTTCTTACCATATTGGAACAATAAAAAGAAGGGATCACCGGACTTGTTTTTATGCAATAGCTTTCGTGAGTTTAGAAATTTTCACTCGCGTTCTCGCGCATTTAAAAATCTAGATTCTATAAAATAGACATTTGCTCATGATCTGTTATAGCTACCGCTGACTATCGCGTGTGTTCGCGCGAGCACCTATTATCTGATGTTTACAGACGTTTACTGCCTAGAAAATCATTCAATACCCATCAAAGACAGCCTCCTGGGCTCATCTTAAAGGACCTACTCACAACTTCTGGTTATATTATATTATTTTCCTTGAAGTTTCAGTCTTCTTCCTCCACTTTAGGCAGATTATCCTTCACTTGATCGCATGAGTTCTCCCTTTTTCGCCGTCGCAAGATTTCATATCGGTTGGATTTTTCGTTTAGATGTGAAGCAACCTTTATGTCTCCGAGAATCGTCATCTTTATCTTCGTTTCTGTCTCCTACATACGCAGTGGCCGTTCAACACATCAAATACACGCTTTTAGGTAAACTTCTTACACAAGTAGAAAAAAGCCTCGCGTCGCCATCTTTGTTTTGAATTTTCGTCTTTTAAGGTGGCTCGTACCGGTTTTCATCTTTTTAATGGTTTGTAACTTTGATAGAATACAACAGAAAGACTGACCATGGCCAGTTGAACACTTTTACGGGATTAAATTATATAATCATTGGTTAACCAAAAATAGGTGTCATTTCGTCACTAGCAGTTTCCATGGGAACGCTCTCATAAGCTTATTCAGACGAATTTTTTAGCTTGTGGCTTAAATAATTCGAAAACTAACCCGGTCACTCCATGATTTTTTTCAGTGATAGCTTTTGGCACTTGAAAAAGAAGATGCACAAAGATTTTTAAAAAATTCTACGGAGAGGAATTTCAGAAAATCTAGAAACAAGGCAATTTTCATACGTCGCAAATTTACTTCCGTAGAATTTTCGATTTTTTTTTCTAATGATTCCTTTCGACGTTAATATCATATTGGAACAATAAAAAGAAGGGGTCACCGGACTTGTTTTCATGCAATAGCTTTCGTGAGTTTAGCAATTTCCACGCGCGTTCTTGCGCATTTACAAATCTGCACTCTACAAGATCGACATTTGCTCATGATCTGTTATAACTACCGCTGACAATTGCGTGTGCTCGCGCGCGCGCCTACGATCTGATGTTTAGAGACGTTTACTGCTAATTAAGAAAAACATTAAACAGCTGTCAAAGACAGCCTCCCGGGCTCATCTTAAAAATCCTACACACGACTTCTGGCTATATCATATTAGTATATACTAAAACAGTGGATAGCGTTGAAGGTGCGCTCTGATTGGCTAGTCAAACTCTAATTATCCTTTGCTATTTACCTCCGAGCAACTCGGGAAAAAATGGCGTCCCGGTTTGCATTCGTGACAAGCGAAGAAATCACTCAAATTAACGACAAAGCCGTCCCTGAAAACAAAAAGAAAGCGACTAAATTTGGTGTGGCCGTGTTTAAAGGTAATGGTGTAGGTTTTTAACCCGGACTTTATCGATAAAAACCAATGAGAAAGGTTTTGTTTACAAATGCAAATTAATCTTGCGTAACCTCACTTGTTTACTTCCGCGCGTGAAAATGTTGGAATCGTTGCTGGAATGTATGAATTAAAATATATTTTTGGTGGTGTATATTATCTCACTGTTTTAGTATACTGAAACAACTATTCACCTCAGTGTCGGTGGTTAGCGGTGGATATTTACCTCACCGCTTCGCGGCTCGGTAAATATCCACCACTAACCACCTCCACTTCGGTGAATAGTTGTTAACTATTTTCCTTTAAGTTTCAAAGTCTTCTTCCACTTCAGGTAGATTATCCTTCACTTGAGTTCTTCTTTTTTCGCCGTCGCAAGATTTCATATCGGTTGAATATTTCTTTTAAATGTAAAGTGAAGCAACCTTTACTTCTCCGAAAATCGTCCTCTTTATCTTAGTTTCTATCTCCTGCATTCACAGTAGCCGCTCAACACATCAAATACAAGCTCTTAGGTAAACTTCTCACAAAAGTAGAAAAAATTCCACGCGCCGCCATCTTTGTTTTGAATTTTCATCTTTTTAATGTCGCGCTTCTTTCGCACGTTTCTCTCGCACGCGTCACGCAAGAGTGACCTGTTCCCCACGCGAGGAAACTGGTACGAGCCACCTTAGTCTCGCGCTTCTTTCGCACGTTTCTCTCGCGCGTGGCGCAAGAGTGACCTGTTCCCCGCGCGAGGAAACTAATACCAGGCACTAGTGAAAAAGATTGTTACCGCGCTATTTAAAGTGTAACCAACATAAACTATATATCAATGGAAAGATTATGAAATGTGTTTTCTAGCAAAAGTTGTTTCGTTTTGACTTATCCAGTCCTAAAGCGACTAAGGTGCGACAAGTCGGAACGGACGATGTTTCTTTGAGCAAATTAATCGGGTATCAAATCTACCCACTCAAGTAAAACCTCAGCACAGTTTCAGTCCTAATGGGTTGGTCTTAAAAACCATGTGGGTTTTTATCCATATTCCTAGAGGTTGCTTTGCAATCCATCTGTCAAGTTTGGTTATCAAAATTTTACCAATACGCTTACGTCGGAGACCATCGTGGGAGATCACTTTTAAAAAACGGAAAAGCCCCACATGTTTTTTTTTAGATTGATATCATGGGAGCCTTCGGACCAAATTTCGAGTCGATACGAAAAGATTTCATACCCTATTAATTCGTCCAAAGAAGACACACCCGCGTAAAAACGAAGAGGGTTTTTTTCGCTTCCAAAGTATTTCAAACATCTCACGCCTTTGCTGAACCACTTGTCAAGTTATGTCAACACTATGAAAAACTCGAAATGCCGACCGCTAATAGAAACAGTGGAGCGGAGGCCCAGAAGACTCTTCACGCAGGATTGCTAATCTACTTTGGTTCTTCACCACTTTCCGATGCAAGTTTCAGGCGGAGGCAGAATTTGTCGATAGGCGAGCAGCAAAGACTGTTCATACCACGAGCCCTTGTCCGATTCGTCGAGATTTTCCTCCATTCTTCATTGAAATCCTTCCATGTCTGGCTATTACGGCCAGGCTTCTTTCTAATTTAACCCAAAAGCTCCTTTCCTTTTACGCGTAACTCGACTCATTATTTCACTACCTGCTACGGTAAACACGTGAAACTGACATACGAAGATGTTTATGCGACTAACACTACCCCGGATCAGATACAATGATATGCACTATCCTCGCATTAGATACCGCTATTTAAGCAATAGCGAAAATCAGGCCTGAAAAAAATCAGGCCTGTACGGGATTCGAACTACTGACCTCTGCGATACTAGTGCAGCGCTCTACCAATTGAGCTAACAAGCCAACTGGGAGCAGGCCGTTAAGTTGATTCGTAATAAACCCGTGAAAGTGATAAATCAGATAGAATGAAATATATGAAGTTCATATATTTTGAACTGCGGTATTAGATACGTATGATGCACGATAATACCGCAGTTCAAAATATATGAACTTCATATATTTCATTGTATTTGATTTATCACTTTCACGGGTTTATTACGAATCAACTTAGCGGCCTGCTCCCAGTTGGCTTGTTAGCTCAATTGGTAGAGCGCTGCACTAGTATCGCAGAGGTCAGTGGTTCGAATCCCGTACAGGCCTGATTTTTTTCAGGTCTGATTTTCGCTATTGCTTAAATAGCGCTATCTACTGCGAGGGTCGTGCATCATACGTAATTACCCCGGATGCTCTACTGCGAAAAACATTACTGGAGTCTAGTTTGTTTTGTCACAATACAATTGGCTTTTTGCAGTCGAGCGGTTCAAAGAATTTTTAGTTCGAAAAAAGGTTTTTGTAAATAACCCGAGTGCGTTTCATTATTTGAAAATAACTTTTTTGAAAACTTTAGTTAAAACAGTAATGCTTTGTTTGCGGTGTAAAAAAACTTTTATCTAAATTTGACCCCCGACACCCTTCTGTATCCTTAACCAAGATACCCAGTATTCTCAGTGTCTCTCTATGAAAAAGTTGAAATTGTTATCAGTTAACTGTCCTGAAAAGAAACGTGGCAAACTGCTACGACTTATATGTGATGGACTGAGATCTTGTACAGGGGAGAACATTCCAAGCTGCCTCACGCTTCCAAAACCAGGATAAACCCAGAAAAAAACTGAATCATTATACTAATACACCAACCTAATAATTGTAAAACATGAAGCATATTTACACGTGAAAAGGGTATGTTAGAAAAAGCTTCTTTAACTATATATGTTTGACTTACCTTTCTTACAGGTAAACTGATAACAATCACTACACTGCACGTCGTTCCATTCATAGCTGTATTTCACACCAAGTGCGTGCACACAATCTTCTTCTTTGAAATTATTTGGCTGATTCTTGGCCCAGGCTGTAAAGTTTCCAAGTCCATGGTCAACCCAAGTAAAGTCACCCTCTACTGATCTGTCATTAAAACCCAACCAGGATTTATCTCCATTATGGCGATGCTGAATGTAAACATTTTCTTCATTATTGATGACATCAACAAGGACTGAGTTCTCTTGTCTACATTTTGTTACTGCTGTGGTCCAATCTGCACAGGTATCACTTGTATAATAACAGAAACCATTGAAGTAGCTCCATCCGGGTTTGCAGATGTCTGGAAATAAATGCATTATTTAATCCTGAATATAGTAACAAAATTTAATTCCTATGTGACAAGGTTTTCGAACCGAATTGCATCTTCTCCGTCTACTAAATATTGGTTGCATACAGACCTGATAGGACTGCATAATTCACTGACACAGGATCATATCTGGTCTCGTACAGTTCCTTGACGCAGACTCTGAATCCAGACTCATTCATGTTCTGCAAATAATTCAAAGTTCTTTTATAATATAAATAAATTCTACATTTCTATCTCAATCGAGAATTGAGAAATTTGGCACCGCCCTCACGCGAAACGGCAAACGTCAGCTTGGCCTTTCACCTTTCAGGTAAAATAGCGTGAACCTTGCTGCTTTAGCTTCGCGTGAGTTCACTTCACGGTGGATTTGAAGGCGCCCTTGTACGACTTAAAAGGAATAGTTTGGTTCCCTTTTTACAGCACTTTACTTCTACTCTGTGAGAGAAAAAGTGGAGAAAATCAGACGTACACTGCAAAAGCGAAACAGATTGCTTTCGCATAGAAACGGCAAAGGGCAACTGGCAAACGTGAAAAAATAGCGAGAAAAACAAGGTCACGTAGTCACTCTTGCCGTTCAAGTTTCACGTTAACGTGGTGCTAAATCTCTCTTTTGTCGTCTACTACATCCTTTAAGAGGAGCAAAAAAAAAAACGGAAAGTAGTGTAAAAGTGGATGGCTATTTTTTTCACGACTTTTGATAATCGAGCAACTATTTTTAAGCCGATATAACAAGTTTTAAGGTTTACCAAGTAAAAAGCTCTTACCTCAATCCACACAGATATTCCGTTATGAACTGGCGCCAAGTTTCCACTCGCTGTTGTGCTGTGATTGGCTGATATTTGGACGGATGGTGTTGCATTGTAACTTCGTGTAAAGTGTACAAACTGTCAGTAAGATGAAAAACAGATACTGGAGAAAATTCTTGAATAATTGTTTTCCTGAGCATCAGCGTTAATTACTCTAATTTTCCATAATCGCAGTGCTCGACTCAGACCTACATTGTACACTTACCTCGCAGTAAGCGTTGTTGTCTTCATCTGTTGGTGGATCCGTATTTGGAAAGTTTACAGAGCCATGTTCAGTGAAGAGTGGTTTATGTAACTTAGCAAACGCAAACCAGGTCTGTAAAGAACCAGTGCCAAAAAAAAAAGACTTATTTCTAGTGAGTACCGTAACGCATTCTTCAATGAGTTACAGATGATTTTACACATTAAAATGCCTTAAAACTCGATGAAAAAAATTGTAATGGAATGAAACTAACAGAATTCTAGTCAAGCTTTGGGCAGAAATGCAAAGGTCCAAGCATGGTACTGAATTAAGCCGATACCTTGGTGAGACTGAAGAAAATATCGCTAGTCTCAGAGCTTCATCGATTTTAAAACAGAGAAAAAGCATATCACATACCACATAAATGTCCTGATGCTTGCCGTCAAAGTTTTGTAGTTCCCGCAAACAAGCCTTGAACGAGTCCTTGGTTACATCTTCTGTCCAGATCAACGCAGCGTCGTGTTCCTTTCCACTTCTTTGATGATCAGATGTCACAAGAACAACTGGTGAATCCTTAAACTTGTCCTAAACACATGAAAATAAACAATTTCATCACAAATCTGACTACATTTTGGCAGCTTTTTTTAAAACTGAGTTTGGTCTGCATTGATCTTTACAAAGTCATCTGAATCATTATTAATTTGCAGTGGGGTCAAATATTAAAATGATTTCAAAGTTTAGTGAATTGCTGTCTGTTTTAAGCCTTTTTACCTAACGTCTTTTTACTATTTAGTATAGTTATAATAGTAACAATAGCAATGAATATTATTATGATTATTATTTTTATGATTATTATCTACCGAAGACCTGCGTATGCGGAGATTTCTCTGATGTTGACCTTGCGATGATCTGCAGGAGGGGTGATTTTGTGATTCAACGTCACAACGAGCTTCAAGATCTAGAAGCTGACCTGCTACGCATAGTATCTGGTGATGTCGAGGTGGAGCCGATTCTTCAGCAGATAGCAGGGGAGACCTTGAATAGGGGTGCGAACAGAGCCCCCGACGCCCGTCTCGACATACACGCCCGAGGTTTCTGGGAGCGATAGAGATCTGCATTCTTTGATGTTCGGGTATGCCGCTCAAATGCAGAATTCTACCGTGAAAAGACTCCCCAGCAAGTTTACAGGCAGCATGAGAGAGAGAAGAAACGTCAGTATGCCAACAGGGTCATGGAGGTCGAACAAGGAACTTTTACGCCTTTAATATTTAGTACAACGGGTGGAATGGGCACAGAATGTAAAATATACCATAAACGTTTAGCTAAGTTAGTATGAAATAAGAAGGGAGAGAGCTATGCAAGCACCATGTCATGGATTAGAGCCAAGGTGTCATTTGCGCTCATTCGTTCAGCTTTGCTATGCCTGAGAGGATCACGATCCATGAGAAGAACCCTCGATATCATCGACTTGGACTTCTCCCTCGACAACCCTACCGCCTCTCCAACGTAGTTTTGTGAATTTTACCAAGTTTTATATATACTTTCTCTTTTTTTTTTGTTTCTGTTTTTTTTTTAACCTTTTTGTGAATTTATTAAATCATTATGATTATATTTTAGGGCTAGTGTACTTTTATCTCTTGAACGATAAAGACGCATTTTTATTTTAGCATCGACAATAATAATATTGATGGTGATGAAAAGGATTAGATTGTAAATAGGATTTTAATTTTTTTCCAGAGGAGCAGGGATGCCGCAGTGGTGAGAGCACTCGCCTCCCACCACTGTGGCCCGGGCTCGATTCCCGGACCTCGCGTCACATGTGGGTTGAGTTTGTTGTTGCTTCTCGTCCTTGCTCCGAGGGATTTTCTCCGGGTCCTCCGGTTTTCCTCACTCCGCAAAAACCAACATTCCAAATTGCAATCCGATCTGGAAACAGTGGACAAGAAGGGCCACCCAGTGGAATGTCCATGGCTAAATAATTTATTTTTATCATGATTTATTATTAATTGTAATTGGAACTACTATTAGGTCGTTTTTACTTTTAACTTGCAAAATAGTTATTTGCTTTGTGTTAATAAAATTGAATTTATAATAATTATGATAATAATTATTATCATTGTTATTCTCATTATTATTACCATTGTTATTATCATTATTATTATCAGTATTATTATCATTATTATTATCATTACTATTATCATTATTATTATTATCATTATTACTATCATTATTATTATCATTATTACTATCATTATCATTATCACTATTATTATCATTATTATTATTGCTTCCAGCAATGTCTAAGATCTTTGAACATCTTATTCATCAACAATTGACAGTTCACTTAGAGAAGATATGAAGAATGTGCAGCACTGTTGAGGAGTTTACCTGTTTGCTTTAAAATATACACCACATTTTTTTCAATAGACACTGGGGGAGCTTGCTTTTTTTTTTTCCTGAATACTGATCAGGGTAAGGTATGTAAGGTATTTCAGCTTTAAACTCTCGCCTAACCGTGACCCGCATCCAGAAAAAAAAAACTGTGACTTTAGCAAATAATAGAACTTTTATAACGTAGGTATCCATGCCAATCCTGGGGGGGAAAGTAACATTTTCTTAAGGAAGATACGACTGAGCAGCTTTCATTTACCGAATGAAGGGTGTATTTTGGTGTTACGTAAGATAAAAAAAATCAAGATTCAAGGAAATGTCAATGCAATGACCACTCTGAGCAGAAACTAAAGGCTCAGACATGACATTCCTTACGACTTGACAGGTCAGAACGTTCCAACTTGCTCATGACTGATGTGCACTTATGGGGCCTACTTATGATCTTGCTGCGAGCTAATACTTGCCACATGGCTTTAATTTATTTTTGTTTAAGCTTGAGGCAGAGGGCAAGAAACATCTATTAACATCGCTAAACCTAGAGAAGGTCTGACGAATAGAATAATGATCATAACAGACTGTGTAGGAAACACAATTTTCCTCTCCCACATTACTCCCTAACTTCAAAACATGAATTTATCTTCAGAAGAAATGACTTCACGTTTGCCAACTTTTGTTCTAACTGGCAAAGTTTGACAACGCAAGACATAAACAAAGTTGATACATGAGCGAAATTATTTTTGCTCTTCTGCAGTTTTTCCAAAATTTGTGGGTGAAGTAGCACAAAAGGTATTTCAAGAAAGTTAACTTTACATGGAGATCAGCAGTGAGGTCTGCCTAAAAAACCCAAACGAAGGCTGAAGAAGAAAGACTTAATTTAATTTGAAGCCTTAGTTCTTTAGAAAATAAAATATAAATTTCTTTGCCATAATTTTCTAAATTGCTTCTAGGGTTCCAGATGCAATTTTTCTTTCGTAACTGATAGTATTTGCAGTGGTAATGCAGTTTTACCTTTCACGGCCAATAATAGATTTCCATGGATGAAAACGGTCAGCACCAGCAGAGTTGGACGACTCATCCTCACAGACTAAACCTCTACCAAATGACTGTGATCTGTATCTGTGAAGTGTGTTTTATAATTCAATATAAAAAGTCTCTTGCATAAGTGCTTAGATCAATGTTGTTGTTGGCTCAAATATTCTACTACTTAAGCAACGTATCATAGGGAAAATACGCTTACGATGAAAATTATTTCACAGCCGATATCATCTCACCTGTCGCAATATTTTCACCTCTGAATGTTTAATTTTGACCAAGAGGCCAGTGACAACACCTAACGGCATGATACACATTGCTGCATGATTCACACAGTACATTTATCCGTAGATTACTGAGCTATTTTTTCTGCCTATTCACAGACTACTTCAGACCAGGAAGCGACATATCCTCTGTAAAAGTTTTTTGCAAATGTGATTCGAATTTTTTGTTTCCGTGAGGAAAGAAGTCAATTTTTTCACATTTTCGAGAATTTATGTCAGGCCACCCCCAAAGGGGTTCCAATCTTTTAAGGAACTTTGTATCATGTCCAACTTCATCAATTAAGATAGAAGGAATTAGGCTTCAAACGGATTGACAAGGCCTTTCAGGGAATGTCGGCATGACCAAGGATTTCATCACGATATGATAAGAAGCTACAATTTTATATAAGGAAACCTTAATTATAAATCAAGGAGAAAGCCTGTTTTCTCTCACAGAGATCCCTTAAACCAGATATAGATGTGCAAAACATCATTTGATAACAATGCAAGTCTTGAACCATTTAATAAATGTGTTTGCTACAAGATGCAGAATCTCGAGGAGGCGGTGTGTCTGAACTTGACCGCGGCGTACCTCTATGAACAGTTGAAGCATAGTGCACTTAACAGTAAAACTATTGTCTCTGAGTTTTTTTTCTTCGTGCGAAAGTATCATGTGCATCATTAGGAAATGGGACAGAAAGGATAATAGACAGATTACTTAAATAATTCTAGCTTTCAAGTTTTTTTTTTTTTTTACTTTGCAGGTGCAGGCCTGTTTCGGTCGAAAATTTAAACTTACACCTCTACTTGAAATAAGGAAAGGCTAAAGTTGGATTAAACCAATCAGACTGACCACTCGTTTGCAGTGATCATATCAAAATTGCAATTTTATGATGTGCGTGTCCAACCAGGTGGATAATAAAAAGCGGAGGGATTAACTTGCATTGTACATTTCTAATTCAAAAATCATCAACTGTTTAAGTTTTCTAAAATCCATAAACCATCAATGGTTCTTTAATCTCGGTCATCTTTGTTTTTCTTCTGGCTCGTTGTGGCTCAATTACTGGCTTCTCACTGTGTTTAACTTTGACACAGAGGGCAAAAAATACAGGTAGCTTACACATAACTGCACGATTCTCAAGGTGGCAAAATTTGTTAATGTTTTTATCACAGGAACAATGCCTGCCTCAGCATTAAAGGATTTCGACCAAGAAATGGTAGTAATCTTACGTTTCCACTTAAAGTTCTGCAGTTCAATGACGTTGAAAATTAGACAATAGGACTAAAACTGAGTTAGTTCAATTTTCCGAGTATTCCTTCCATAGGGAGGAAAGGAAATTTTTTCATATTTTAAAAATGAGGAATCTCGGTGAGGGACCGTGCCTGAATTTGACTGCAGATCTCATTGAAGGCTATAACATACATGTACATAACGGTCAATTTACCTTCTTTAAGTTTTGTCTGAATTTTTTCCTTTCCATGCAAAGGCAACATTTGTCTCAATGGAAACTATAGGAAGTAAAATTGGGAATTTTTTTTTTAATAACTGTAGCTTTTGCCTTTTTTTTTGTTTCTTTGTTTTTTGTTTTTTTTTTACTTGGTAATAAGACATTTAAAAGTAACCGGCAGGTAACGTACTCGTTTATTTGAAATAAGGAAAGGCTGATGTTGGATTAAAGTAATTAAACTGGTCGCTTTTGATTATGATTTGGCAATGATCAATTCAAAACTACAGTTTATGGTGTGCGTGTCTGTGCCATGAAGGTAATTAAGAACGGAGGGGCCGGATTAACTTGTATTAGAACTTTCGAAAAAAAAAAAAAAAAGGAACAAATATAAGCCGCTTAGGTTTTTCAAATTCATAAGCTATGAATAGTTTTGTAATTTTGGTCATCATTGTTTTTCTTCTGGCTCATCTTTGTTCAATGTAAGGCTTCTCGTTGTGTTTGATTTTGACCCAGAGGGCAGTAACATCACGTAGCTGCACGATCAAGACACAATGCTCTATGATCCACAGAGTAGTGCAACTTGTAAATAAACCAAGTAGGTTTTTTTATTTTTTTGCGGAAACTTCTGCAAAATATTTCCAGCTTGACCCTGAAGAGAGAAGTTTTCCTCTGTAATAATCGTTGCAAAAATCGCGATTCGATGTCTTTGCTTCCGTGAGGAGACGAGCAAATTTTTATCATATTTCCGAGGATTTGTCTTTAGACACCTACAAAGAGGTTCCAAACCTTTATGGGCCTTCATGTTATTTCCAAATTCATTAATTTAAGTAGAGGGGAAAGAATATTCAAACCGGATTAATGAGGCAGTAATTAGGGCTTATTGGCGAGACCAAGGGTTTCATCACCATATGATGACAAAATAATTTATTTTAAGGGAGAAAATTGTTACCTCTCATTGAGTACCCTTACCTAACAAACATATGCATACCATCGTTTGACAATATTGTAAGTGTTGAACCGTTTAACGAATGTGTTTGCCATCAGATGCGGGCCACAGGATTGCCAAACTCGAAAAGATGGCGTGTCTGAGACTTGACTTAAGATCTCTTAGAAGGATAAGGCATATATGTTATACCCTTTCGTGCACGACAATAATGTGTATCGATAGAAAATGAGGCAAAGAGAATAAAAGAGAGATTACCTCAATAACTGTTGCTTTCACGTTTTATTATTACTTTTTTTTACTTTGCAAGAAGCTATTTATAATTATTTGGCAGGAGAAAACCTGTTGCTGGCCAAAATTCAAACTTACACGTTTACGTAAAATAATCAAAGGCTAATTTTCGTTAACGAGTTTGAGTGATCGCTTTTGATTAGGATTTTGCAATGATCAGTTCAAAGGTACAATTTTATAATGTGTGTGTCCAAGCTAATAATTTATAACTGAGAGGATTAACATGCACCAACCAACCCTTCACACATACTAAGGTACCTCGGGTAAACTCCATCGACTTGACTAGATTGTCAATACTGTCCATCTTCAATGTTTTCGATGGATTTTTACAAATATGGAGTTTACCCGGGGTACCTTAGTTTGTGTGAAGGGTTGGTGCTACAAGATTGTGGGGAGGACCCATTGAAAAAGATTTGACTATGGTCCAAGTTGAATGTGCATTAACGGTCTCTCAGCTGCACACGATGTTTCTTCCACGTATTAGAATAATTCAGAACGGCGTTCATTTGAAATTCTCGCTGGGATGGTTGCTCGACTAATCAACTTTTGCGGGATTTTTTTCGGTGAACTTAGAGGGCCGACTATTTGGCTTTCGTGCTGTCAAGTTTTGATTCGAGGGAAAGTATTTAAGTGCTGTTTTCGAGAAATTTTGGCGAGCATGTGTCAACTGAAGTTTCCTACCTTCCCCTTTTTTGTGTACGTGACTCGTTGGTGATTAGGGCGTCAAGCTAAAACACAAAACGGCCGCAAATTGCGACGACAACAACACAGACTACTCTGTATGAAGGTAAGACTTTATTTCTTTGATTATTTCACACAACTTTACATTTACGGAGCTTGAAAGAAAGTCCAACTAACCACAATACAAACTCTTTAATAATCCATTGTGAAAGAGCCTGTGACAGAGCCTGTGACAGAGCTTGGGCCACCTGTGCTCTTAGGAGAAAGTGAATTGACAATTTCTTTACGAAAAATTTGATGTAAGATTTCGTGCAACTCTTTCTCTTTCTGAAGGAGCGGGTGGAAGTGTTTGGGTGATCGTCCACGCATTTTAGGTCGCTTGTCATCAACTTGTGTAAATTTAGAGGTGTTATCAACTGAAGCAGTGCTTAGTAGGCGGATGTGTTCGGGTTTGTCCATCGCTACAACCACAGAGCCGATGTCGTCGTCTTTTAGCAATTTTTTAATCTTAAAATGATTTTAAGAAATGTTTTATCGCAATTTGTCATTGTTAAATGCTTTTCAAAATCACTTCTTGTTCCCACATTAAGTAACAAACCTTAAAAGTGATGAGGAGTCTACAAAGGAAACATGCAAATAATAAGTCAATTTAATTTCCTGAATTAACGTTTCTTAGTTTTGTGTGCGAATTTTTTAGGACACCTGATTCAACAGATACGTGTTAAGTAGTTTCGTAAAACACTTCAACTTCATCAGGTTGAAAATGGTAACTTCCTGCCAGGAATGATCGGGTGAAGGAACTTTGAAAACTGTGGCCAGATGGTGGACTGTAGGTGTATCCAAGGTCTGAGTAAGAATGTCTGTGGGATGAGGCGTACTCACGAATGACAAAATCGTGTCCTCTACCAAATCTGGGTCCAAAGTTAGAACAACTGTATATGGAATAGCTTCTGTGATAACTATGCTTTCCTCGTTGGGTCAGTTTAACTGGACCCTAGCTTGGCTTGTTAACCAACGGGAACAAAAAGGCGCTCGAAGTGTACTGTATCCACAACTAGAAGCTGAATGATAAGTAAATAATTCAAAATGTTATTAAACTTTTGTTTCCTTTTAAGGGAGCAAACACTGATAATCTTTGATTAGGAAACTTTCATCACGTCACTGTGGTCCCCAGAAAGGTCCCAACTTAGATTGGTGCAGGTGCAGGTGTATTTCTAATGGCTTTATCAAGGTTTTGCCAATCTTTTGGTGAGTGATAACACACTCTCTGTTTAGCCCAATTTTTAGTTGCAAAGGGTATTCTAACCATGATTCTACTTCTTGTGTTATAATTATGAACGCCCAGTTTGCTAGTAACTCAACTGAGTGATCCATAAGGCCATTAATACACTTATAAACATACTGATACAGTTATGATAAAATCTACGTAGCTCAAGGTTGAGCAAAGTGGCCTGACTAGGACAGTTTTCTAACTAAATCAGCATAATCAAAATTTGCTACAACAAGACTGTTACAGGAGAGTTTGCGGACGTTTAAGGGTAAAAGACCGAGTCGTTGATTAACTTTAGAAATTTCATACTCTACATGATCTGACCATGTGAAGTTTTAGTACAACATAACTCCTAAATACTTTAACCTATTTACGCTGTCTAACTCAATATTAAAAGTAAATACAGACAACGACGAAATATGAAATAAGTTCTATTGCTTCCGATCAACCGGGATTTGGTCTTAGAACGGTTCAAGGTAAGTTTGTTGGCTTCTTTAGCCACAGTGCTACGTTGTACAGCATTCAACTTGCTCTCCAGCAAGCGAGGTCGTTTTGCGAAGCAGTAAAGAACGGTATCGTCAACGTACAATGATACCTCAGAGTGTTAGATAGCAGCAGGTAGCTCGTTGATATACACAGGGAACGATAACGGTCTCAAGATACCTCCTTGTGGAACCCCGAATAACGGGAAGAGCTTCGGATAGTACATTGTCACAAAGAGTTTGCTGATTCCGATTACTCAGATACTAACCACTCCAGAGACGGGGAGAAAATTTGGACATAAGATCTCATGATCGACTATATCAAACGCCTTTGTAAGATCCAGAAATACAGCGCCACGAATATTCCCTTTTTCCATGTTTATAAGACTTCATCGGGAAAGCCAGACAATGTAGTGGTTGTTAAACCACAGGCGGCCCAAGATCTCGTTGAGAACCACACAAGGAACACAATTTGCATATCGAAATATAAGGATTTGTATGGGATTTTCTACAAGATATCCATAGAGATAGTTAAAAGTGAAAATATTAAAGAGAAGACCAGGATTAAGAAGAGAAAACCAGGATTAAAAAAAACCGATTAAATCAAGTGAAATCGGTAAAATAACGACACCAGGAACAAGCAACACACATTTGGAATATGGTAAGCCATTTTTATTTAATATTTTCACTTTAAACTATCTCTATGGCTATCTCGTAGAAAATCCCATACAAATCCTTATAAATCGATATGAATATTGTGTTCCTTGTGGTTCTCAAAGAGAGCTTGGGCCGCCTGTGGCTAAACGCTTACAACGAAAACCGAATAGCTTGTTTGAAAGTAAATTATTTGAATCAAGGTATTCGTACAGCTGAGAGGGGATTACCCTTTCTAAGATCTTGCTGAGAGTGGGTAGAATTGAAATAGGCGATAATTTGTTGGGTTTGCTCCTGATTTGAATAAAGCTGTCACTTTAAAGCAATTCCATATGCCCGGAAACTTCCCTGTGCGCATGGACTGATTAATTAACTTTGTGATGAAATAAGTAATTGATAAGGCGCCACACTTCAAAAGCCCTGCACTAAAATTGTCCAATCCAATTGCTTTATTTGCCTTGAGGCCAAGTAACTGCTCCTGGACAACCGCTTCGCTAATTTCTTGTGATTGGAACAATCCAGAGTGACCATCAATTGGCAATGGAGCACGAGGTGAAAATGATATCTTTTTCAGCTAAAATCCGTCCTATCGAAGGAAAACGAGAGTTCACAGCAGACGCGATTGAAGATGGATTTGTATCATGACTTCCGTCAGCGATAATGCATTGTGAAATCGAAGACCTGCTCTCACCAGATGACGCCTCGTTTAAACCAATCATCGCTTCACATCTGTATTTCAAATTTTTGGAGACGCTGATAAAATTTGGGAACTTTTATTCTATCAGCGTGTGCAAAGGATATCATGATAGGCTATGAGTCATCATTAATTTTCCACATTATTCCAAATATCTCTTACCAGATTGACGCCGTTAAATAAATTTTTAGCCCTTATATTTAGCGCCTCTGTTCATGAGTGGCGTTCATTCGAGGGCGGTGTGCGCGTTTATTTTCAAATCATATTTCTTGACTCATCGACACAATCGCGGTAAAACATTCGCAAATATTATATAAAATGGAAACGTTTTCGCGACCTTATACCTGAAAATATCAAGAATCAGTCCGGGTGCAGAATATCGAATTTCGCCCCGTTTGGCCCCAGGAAGCCCGGAGGAAAACAACTCTTGAAACAAAATTCGAAGTCTCGGTTAACTTTACTTACTTCAAAATTTGGAAATTTTTAAATTCATTTGCCATTGTTGAAAGTTGGTGCAGGCCTCAACTTCCTGTATAAATGCTGTTTTTCCTTCGCTTCTTTCGCGCCTCGCTCACGTTATGCTCTTGTAATTGATGAATCAATTAATGTATCAAGCGGCAAATTTTCCGCACAATTATGCAGAAATGGATGCTTGTTGAAAATGTGAACCTAAAAGGCACTCGAAAATAACGGCATGATTAGTTTGTATTGCTTATGAGAGACATTTCTGAGACAAAGTTCAGTATTCCTGATCAAATATGAGTTGGACCCCACTGTATTGTTTTGCTTTGTTTGTTTATTTGTTTCTTTTATAAGCTAGAAACCAGATATACTCTCAGATCTTGATCTTGGCGAGGGGAAAAGGCAAGTAAATTCAATCTTTCATGCACTTACTCCATGATGCACCGGTGTATCCACCAAAGATGTATTTTCCCACACGGACAATGGTCACTGTCGGCCCTTTGCTGTCACACAATGAGTGAAAGGTAGAGGCCCCCCAACCATCCACAGACGCTCGCCAACAGCGCTTCCAATAAGGGAACGGGCTCTGCACAACGGGCTTTAGCCAAATACTCAGTGTTCCAAGGTAGTTGTCATCGTTTACCAGTATTGTGGAATGATCCAACCCTAATACCCGAAATGTAACACCAATGATCTTACTTTGTATTATTTATTTATCTTTTCATATCTTCAAGTCATTCTAACCTTTAACACATTCTAATTCGTCATTCGGAGGTAGAGGGTTCGAGCCCCGGCCGGAAATGGTCTTATAATATGCCATGCCTAATGCGCACATGCGAAATCTTGTTTACGTTTGCGATCAGCAATGTCCGGAAAGCTTCAAGTGGGTAAAAAAATCAGCAAAGATATATTTGAACTTAGTCGTGACGGAATATATTCGTCATGAGCATGGGTGAACGACGAATAAATTTCAGTATCCCTAACTATTTTTTTTTCATGACGGACTTATTGGACAGTTTTTGGAATTATTCTATCTCCAATGTAGTTTGAAAGAAAACTGAATAATTCTCTTGAGTATAGTATCTTTTAACTATTTCTTATGTCATCATATCTCACCTTCACTGAATCTATAACAATAAAATCTATCTCCAAGGTATCCAGCGTTACACTTGCACTTGTACGAGCCACGTTCATTTGTACACGTGGCCATCTTGTGACAGTAATTAAGCTCATTTTCACATTCATCTAAGTCTAGTAAAGGAATAGATTGGGTAATCACCCTTTTAGCACAAAAACGATAAAAAAAAAGTCAGCTTTAGCTTTCGGCCCACAGCTATAAATAATGTATTGTGCTGTTAAGCACGAGAAATACTTCCCACCCGGGAGCATAAATAGAGACCAGGAAGCTGTCCTGAACGAAAAGTTGACAAAATGCTATGAGGGAAAACATGGAATGGAGTGACATCCCTCTTAGGAGGTGGAGTAGCTATATTCCTTGTTGCTTTTCGCTGAGACGTAACCATAGTAGACTTCAGAAGGGATGAGTCATAAGCCTGGTAAGACTATACCTTTGTGAGTGATTGCTGCATTTTAAACTAAATGATATCTTACAAGCTTCATTTGACCTCTTTGACTTACCTTTCTTACAAGTAAACTTATGACAATCACTACACTGCACGTCGTTCCATTCATAGCTGTATTTCTCGCCAAGTGCGTGCGCACAATCTTCTTCTTTGAAGTTATTTGGCTGATTCTTGGCCCAGGATGTAAAGTTTCCATGTCCGCGATCAACCCAAGTAAAGTTCGCCCTTTGTTGATCCGTCATTGAAACCCAGCCAGAATTTATCTCCATTATGGCGATGTTGAATGTAAACATTTTCTTCATTGCTCCTGACATCAACGAGGACTGAGAAGACTAGAATATCTAGCGCTCTATCCATTATGCTAACCGAGAGGCGGTTATAAGAATATGCTTGGTTTATATTGCTTAGGAGACGCAGCTCAAATATGCCGTGTATAAGCACTATTGTATTGTTTAGTTTTGTCTAGTTTGATAGTTAGTTTGTTTTTTTGGTTTTTGTTTTGTTTTGTTTTATTTTTTTTTTATTAGAAACCAGAAGTTCTCTCGGATTTTAATTTCAGCGAGGAGAAAAGGCAAGCAAATTCAATCACTCATGCACTACTCCATGATAAGTTGTTGTCATCCACCAAAGATGTATTTTGCCACACGGACAAAGGTCACTGTTGGTCCTTTGTCGTCAGACAGTGAGTGGAAGGTGAAGGCAGCCAAACTATCCATTGATGCTCGCCAACAGCGCTTCCAGTAAGAGGACTGGTTCCGCAAAACAGGGCTTAACCAATTACTCAGCCTTCTGGGGTTATTGTCATCGTTTGCCAGTATTGCTGAATAACTCAGGCCTTAATAAAGGAGTACTATTTTACCCTTGGCAACCTATTTTCTTTAATTATTGACATAACATTTTTAAACTGTTATACTAACGAGACCACGATCACAAACAGCATAAAGATGCGTAAAAGCCGGACTGGTGTCTAGCACGCCTCGATATGTTGCTCCGTCTTAGGTCGTTAAACCAACTGATTCGCCTTTTGATGCCGTTTCGGTCAAATAGAACACTACTACAAATTTGAATTTCGTAATTATCATCCGTCACAAACGATGTTCGTACAAGTCACGTAGCGTGCATTTTGATTGTTCACCGAATGATGTCATTTCACTATTTTTTCCCCATCGCTTTTAAAGATAAAATTACTCTGTGATAGGCTATTGGCTATCGCACTCGGGTAGCCGAAGAGAGAGAAAAACTTGCTGCCCACGAATTTGTTGACAAAACCCTTCAGCATTTGTGAAAGACCCGCTCATTGTTGATTTTATCACACCTTGAGATTTAGTTCGCACATCAAACCGTTTGATTGATAACTACCACTTCTTTCACGAAAGCAGTCGGTTTTCAGTCATTTATTGTTCGTAGAGTACTTGGTATTCCGAAAGCTTCACCAACTCAATTATTATTCCGCGCATTGAAAAACTGGGTACTACAAGTAATTGTCGCGAAAGACACTAGAATTCTGGGCGATGATTTGTGTACTGGATGTTGGATTGTACAGGGTTGATTGGTGGGATGCAGAAAAAAAGGAAGTAAAATGTTTTCTTGTAAATCACTATAACTTGTGTATAAACTGTGGTGGTGATAATTACAGAGTATTCCTTCCATGAGGAAGAAACCAGATCTTTTCATATCTTAAAGGATTTTCCTCCACAACAAGAGCCTCCAAAGCCTCGCACAATAAGCCAGATCAGTCTTTAAAATTCCTTCCGAACACCAGCGATCTAAATGGACCAATACACTGTAAATGGCACCTTCCGTTCGTTCATGTTATGGACAAGAAGAGAAGCCGGAGCTTAGCAATTAAATTGATAAAGTATTAGTTTATTTATCGTAAATAATCCTATATAAAACAAAGAAATATCGAGGTAAATATGTAATTGATTAAAACAGTGACCTAAGTTAGTATTGCTTTAAATGCCTCGTTTCACATGCCTGCCGTGAGCAAGCAACAGTTTCTTTAGATACTAATAGCTTTGGAATTTAGCCCCAGATGCATTACAGGCCAAGGAAGGTCTTGAGAATCTTACAGGAGGTTATGTCCCCAGGTAGTTTGCCTCTACTACTACCTCACTGTAGGAAGAAATAAAAGATTTGAATAGAACTTTTTTGCGGTTAGTTCCGAAAATAATGATAGTACCACGCTCCAGTGGTTTCGTTGGTATCTGAAGATAAAATTCGATGAAATGGCATATTAATTCGCTGGAACGAAGCAAGAAAAGATGAAGTGGAGGTAAGAATGCTGGACTTTGCAATATTTTTCACTTTTCATTGGCTATACACACTAACGGTTGTATTGAATGGTTTGTTGCTCCGAGTTACACACCTCTGTACAGCGCTCAAAAACATCTCTAAAAATGCAGTGACTGTAAAGCTGAGAGAAAAGCTGAAGAGATCCTAAAACCAGCTGGTTCTTATCATATGCTGCAAAAATGCCAAGGATACAACCGCAAGTATAGCCTGGGACAATGTTACTGAATACACATTTGTAATTGAACATTAATCACCTACCCTCAATGTGTATTTTGTTTCAATTATTGAAAAAAGGTAAAAGAAAATGAAAACTTAAAATTTCTCGAAGCCATGCCTGACATTGCGAACTAGTGCCAGATTTCTTCGAAGCAATCGCCACGAAAGCGAACTTGGTCATGGTATCGCATTTACACAGATTACACGATCCTCCAAACTGCCGATGCCGCCTCGAGGGTATTTCGCCTCGAATTTCCTTCGCCAGTCAAAAACCTTTAAGTTTATTCCCAACTTTTCGAACCTTTAATTAAAGCCAATTTAATTTTTCCTCAGGAGAAACAAAACAATTAGGACTTCATCAGGAGACGTTCTTTACATCGTGCAAATGAAAATTATTTACTGGAATTATTTCAATGAGAGTACTTTTAAATGTCATCAATATGGAAAAATGATTTCTTCAGCGTACAATCCTGAACTTTGGTCGTATCAATTCGAAAGTCTCTTTCCTAAATTTTAAACGAGAAAAATGTACAGATATCTGCAGGTAAAAATATATCTTTGGTGCTGCGCGAGTTACTAAAATACAGAGGTCGTGCGCGCGCATAAGTGTGTAACGTGGCTATCGATTTATTAAGGGAGCGGAAGGAAAAACGATAACCACCTTAACTTTCACCAAGACATACACACGTTGTGATAGGAACTTTTTTTTGAAATCTTTTATTACTCATTAACTTTTCATGCTGTTTATTCTGAATCTACTTTACGTAACAAGCCTCTAAAGTGATCGGGGTCTACAAAGGAAAGGGGCAAATTGTAAGTCAGTTTCATTTACTGATTTAACGTCTTTTAGTTTTCTAAATCCTATGCAAATTTTATATGACACTTGACTCAACAGATATGTGTTAAGTAGTTTCATAAAACACTTCAACTTCATCAGGTTGAAAAGAGTAACTTCCTGCTAGGAATGATTGGGCGAAGGAGCTGCCATAACTGTGGCCAGAAGGTGGACTGTAAGTGGCTCCAGGGTTTGAGATAGAACGTTTGTTGGATAAGTAGTCGCTGTAGATAAGAAGATCGTGTCCTGCACCAAATACGGGTCCATGGCCAGGACAACCGTGTATAGAATCCCTCCTCTCTCCGTGTTGGGTCAGTTTCACTGGTCCCCAGCCTGGCTTGTTAACCAATGAGAACAAAAAGGCGCTTGAACTGTAACTGCCTCTACAACCAGTAGCTGAATGATAAGTAAATAATTCAAAATATAATTCAACTGTCGTTTCGTTTTAAGGGAGCAAACACTTACAAATCTTTTATTAGGAAACTTTCATCACGTCACTGTAGTTTTCAGAAAGGTCCTAAGTTAGATTGAAAGTTGTAAATCCGATTATATGTAGTAAAATTAGAGATAAATATAAATAAAAATAAATAAAGTCAAGTGAAATAAAGTAAAGTAAAATAAAGTAAAGTAAAGTAAAATAAAGTAAAGTAAAATAAAGTAAAGTAAAAGCTTTCTTAATGTGTCAATGTATTTAGTTTTCACAACTAATTGGGGACACAAAAGAAAATAAAGAGAATTTAAAAAATTAAAAACAAAAAACTGAATTACAAATTAATAAAAAAGCTGCACTTGAAATAAAAGAAGAACTCAATAAAAAAGCTATTGAAAATGCTACGCTTAGAACTGACAATGTCAGGCGCTTTTCTGATGGCTTTATCTAAGTTGTTACAATCTTTCGGTGAGTGATGACACTCTCTCTATTTATCCGTATTTCGGTTGCAAGGAGTAGTCAAAGCATGATTCTATTTCTTTTGTTATAATTATGAACGTCCCTGTTTTCTAATAGCTCTATTGAATGATCCATAAGGACATTAATTCACTTGCAAACATAGTGATACAGCGATGATAAAATCTACGTTGTGGTTTAGCCACTTTAAAGTTACGAGGGCATGAGTAGCTGACGAATAAGGTGGCCTGTTTATAACAATTTTCGCGGCCTTGTTTCTGTCACCTGAAACTAAGTCAGCATAATCAAAAACTGGCAAAACGAGGCTGTTATAGGAAAGTTTGGAAGCGTTTCAGGGTAACTAATGTTTGATCCTGCGTAAAAGAATGAGCCGTTGATTAGCTTTAGTAATCTCATAATCTTCGTGATTTGACCGTGTGAAGTCTGAGGACAACATAACCTCTTAATACTTAAACCTCTTTCCGCTATCTAGCTCACAATGAAAACGTATATGTGCACGATCCTTCGCAGTAAAGCACTATTTAAGCAATAGTGAAAATCAGACCTGAAAAAATCTCAGGCCTGTACGGGATTCGAACCACTGACCTCTGCGATACTAGTGCAGCGCTCTACCAATTGAGCTAACAAGCCAACTGGGAGCAGGCCATCAAATTAATTCGACATAAACCCGTAGATGATAAATCAAACAAAAAACATATGAAATACATATATATGAACTGCGGTTATGAAACGTATATGTGCACGATCCTTCGCAGTAATAAAAGCACGATTTAAGCAATAGTGAAAATCAGGCCTGAAAAAAATTCAGGCCTGTACGGGATTCGAACCACTGACCTCGTATCACTGACCTCGTTATGAAACGTATATGTGCACGATCCTTCGCAGTAAAGCACTATTTAAGCAATAGTGAAAATCAGACCTGAAAAAAATTCAGGCCTGTACGGGATTCGAACCACTGACCTCGTACCACTGACCTCGTACCACTGACCTCGTACCACTGACCTCGTATAGTATCGCAGAAGTCAGTGGTTCGAATCCCGTACAGGCCTGAATTTTTTTCAGGTCTGATTTTCACTATTGCTTAAATAGTGCTTTACTGCGAAGGATCGTGCACATATACGTTTCATAACCGCAGTTCATATATATGTATTTCATATGTTTGTTGTTCACAATGAAAAGTAGGTAGAGACGATGACGAAATATAAGATTAATTTCTGGTGCTTCCGATTAACTGGGATTTGGTCTTAGAAAGGTTGAAAGTAAGTTTGTTCGCTTTTAGCCGCAATGCTATGTTGTAGAGGTCTGCATTCAACTTGCTCTTGAGTTCGCGAGATCTTTTTGCGAAGCAGTAAAGAACGGTATCGTCAGCGTACAATGATGCCTTGGAGTGTTCAATAGCAGGAGGTAGTTCGTTGATAAACACAAGTAACAATAACGGTCCCGAAATGCTTCCTTGTGGAGCCCCGAAAGTAACTGGAAGGGCTTAGGGTTGTTTATTGTCACAAGAGGCTTGCTGATTCCGACTACTTAAATACTAAGAAAACCACATCAGAGACCGGGGAGACAATTTGGACATCAAGATCCCATGATCGACTGTATCGAACGCCTTTATAAGATCCAGAAATACATCACCACAAATGTTTCCTTTTTCCGTGTTTAATAAGACTTCATCGGCAAAGTCAGACAGTGCAATGGCTATTAAACTGAAATTTACAACGAAAGACAAATTGCTTGTTTGAAAGTGAATTCTTTTAAACAAGGTATTCGTCCAGTTGAGAGTGGATTACCTTTTCTAAGATCTTGCTGAGAGAGCGAAATACGCGATAATTTGTTGGTTTTGTTCTTGATTTGAATAAAGCTGTCACTTGAGAGCACTTCCATATCCCCAGAAACTTCCCTGTGCGTGTGCACAGATTAATAAACTTTGTGATGAAATAAGTTATTGATAAGGCGCCACACTTCAAAAGCCTTGCACTAACATTGTCCAATCCAATTGCTTTATTTGCCTTGAGGCCGATGAACTGCTTATGGACAGCCGCTTCGCTAATCTCTTGTAATTGGAGCAATCCAAAGTGACCATCAATTGGCAATGGAGCACGAGCTGCAAATGATTTTTTTTTAGCTAAAATCCGTCCTATTGAAGGAAAACAAGAGATCACGGCAGATGTCGGGGAATAAGTTTGTTGCTCATTAATAATAAGTCAAATATTAATTGTAAAAGGAATTAGTTAAACGATTACGTGATAGATTGCATCAATCCTCAGTAAATTGAACTTAGTGCACAGTTTATCAGCTGATGTACTTTGCACGCGCTAATTGAACCAAATAAGGAAGGGATCATGTGAATTAGGCTTGATATATCGTACGATAGTTATATTACTGTAAGCTGTGCATGTGATAGATTATAGTACTGTATTTTGTAAGACAGCAGAAAAACCGAAGCACACGTACATTGTAATCAGATTGATAGTAGAACCCTTGAGAGGTAGAAGAATAAACTCCGTGTTAAAATAGAACGTAGAAGGTGTGATAGATACAGACCTCAGTTGAACCAGCGAGCGGAACAAAATTCCGCGACACCTGGTCCTTCGAGCCGGATTAAGTCGAAATGTCTAGTAAAAGAGTGAGAGCAGGGCACAGAGGATTTCTGGCCAGCGCCCTTCCAGACGTCGACGCCTGTTTAGGAAAAGACGCTGCAAAGGCTGACCTGATAAAATGGAAGGCTAGGTGACTTTGGAAGAACAGCTAGAGAAGAGCTTGCCTCTAGACATGCATATTTTGGCCGACCTCGTCGCAAAGGAAGATTCCACCGAAGACGAGGTCACGGAGGAGATTACGAGAGCGGCAAGACTAAAGGCAGAAGTGACCCAAAGATTGGTGGCGATCGACGAAAAACTAACAGCTGTGTCGAACATGTCGCAGCCTGAAGCAAACACAAGCCAAGTGGTGAGTTCGCTTCCAGCCTCAAACCAGAACAGGATGCAAAATCAGCCCAGCCCAGCGACGACCGACCAAAAAACCGCCTGAGTAAAGCTTCCAAAACTAGAAGTACGGAAGTTCAGTGGAAGACTAGAACATTGGCAGGAGTTTTGGGACTGTTATGAGAGTGCGATCCATCGCAACGAAGGCCTTTCTGATGTGGACAGGTTCTCGTACCTAAGGGGATTACTCCAGGAACCGGCGAGATCTGCGATTGCGGGATTCTCCTTGACGGCCGCGAACTATGCAGCCGCTGTAGAGCTGTTGAAAAAGCGGTTTGGTAAAAAGATTGCGATTCAAAGAACCTTGGTAAACGAACTTTTGAACACGCGACCAGTGTTCAACGACGGTGACACAGTGAAGCTGCGAAATCTGTACGACTTTGTTGAGTCGAAATACAGAGCGTTGCAAGCGCTACAGGTTGAAGAACAGAATTATTCGGAGATAGTCGTACCAGTCCTTTTGGAAAGGATCCCCCTTCAATTCGTTTGACGATCACTAGAGGAACGAATTACTTGGAGTGGAGTGTACAGGAATTTTTGGCGGCCCTACTCACCTAGGTTGAACTGCGAGAGGATCACTGCTTGAACCAACGTGGACTCAGTGACCGCAGAAACGTGTCAGTTATCCCGACAGGAAATGCGCTTTTTGCAAGGAAAGGAGAGGTCTTCTACCTAGGAAAACACACGCCAGAAAACTGCACGAAAGTGAACGATATTGGTGAACGTAAGAAACTACTTATTAGATTTGGTAGATGTTTTAATTGTATTGATATGGGCCATAGAGCCAGAGACGGTGAAAAAACTGTACAATGTAAGCACTGTAAGGGTTCACACAATACTTGTTTATGCGAAACCAAACTAGGGCAGTCTTCTGGGGAAAATAGCACCCGTCTAGCAGAAAACTCGGTTAATACCCAGCTCGTTGGCACCGAATGTAGAATCGCACTTCAAACGGCTCAAGCGATCATTAGCGGGGGATCGCAGGGGAGGATTAGAGTTTTGTTGGATTCGGGCAGTCATAGATCGTTTGTGACCGCAAGAGCGGCAAGTAAATATGATCTGCCAGTTGTTAGAAAAGAGTGGGTAACAATAAGCACGTTCGGTCAGAAAGGCAAAGAGGCTGGTCTGCGAGAAGTCGTACGTTTTGATATAAAACCTCTCAACGGCGGCAGGGTTCAGGTGCTCGAGGCTTATGTTGTGCCGGTCATCTCGCAAATAAGCAATGAGCATGTGGAGGTCATCAAAAATGACTTCCCGCATTTGCGTGACTTTTCGTTTTCTGACGTATGCCAGTCGAGGGATGAACTCGAAATCGATTTGTTGGTTGGTGCGGACTACTTGTGGGAATTTCAAAGGGGTCGGACTGAACGGGGGGAAGCTGAAGAACCTGTTGGAGTGGAGACTGAGCTTGCTTGGGTGTTATCGGGTCCCCTTAAAAAAGCGAGATTTTCTTGAGCCCAGTTCGCAAGATGTGTCAGTGAATTTTGTAGGACAAGACAGTGTAGACTTAGTAAAGGCCACCTTAGACCTTCAGATTAGTAGATTGTGGGATTTAGAAAGTCTGGGAATTAAGAGTCAAAACGACGAAGGGCACGAGTCGTTTGAGAATGAAATAGAGTTTGTAGGGGGGAGCTATTCGGTTAAGTTGCCGTGGAAACAGGGTCATGACCCCCTCCCAAACAATTACGATAACAGCTTGTCACGCATGAAAGGTAAGCTTAAAAGACTGAAAAGAGAGCCAGATATTTTGACCGAATACGACTCGATCATTAAGGAACAACTCGCAGCGGGAGTAATCGAGAAGGTGGCAGAATTAGACGAAACAAGCGACAAGGTCCATTATTTACCTCATCATGCGTTAATCCGCAGGGACGCAGAGACGACAAAATTAAAAATTGTCTATGACGCTTCGTCGAAGGCGACAAAAGATGGAATTTCCTTGAACAACTATTTACACACAGGATCCCCGCTAAACCCCTTATTATTCGACATCCTTGTAAGGCTCATGGAAAATAAGATTGCGTTAGTGGGGGATATTGAGAAGGCGTTTCTCAATATAGCAGTAGACGAGAAGGACAGGGATAGTTTGCGGTTGTTGTGGGTAGAGGACGTGCGCGACCAAAACTTGAGCATTGGCGTGTACAGGTTTTGTTGCGTGGTCTTTGGGTTGAACGCCTCTCCATTTCTGCTCAATGGGACTATAAGACACCACCTAGCTACCTTTGCAAAAAAGGACCCTGCATTTGTGTGAAAAGAATGTTGGAAAGCTTTTATGTCGACGATTTGGTCACGGGGGAACGCACTGCCGACAAGGCACTTACCTTGTAACAGAACGCTACAAAGAGATTAGCAATGGGAGGGTTTAATTTGAAAAAGTGGAAAACTAACGACCCTATCCTGAGGGAGAAAATTCGTTCCAAAGAATCGGGGAAAACCACCAGGGAGGTGAAACGGCTTGAAGACGAAGAGACCTATGCAAAATCTAAAGTAGAACCTCAAATAGCCAAAGGATCTTGCTGTTCCATTACTCTTTCCTTCCCGCAGAATTGTTTTTGATCTCTTCACACAGCTGCTATGTTTGATGCTTAGAAGGTGAGGTGAATTTTATTTCTTAAGTGCTAATCTCTGGAACTTGTCAGAGATGTTTCCCCTTTTAAGTTTCCAAGGCTTCAAAGTAAATTTTGTCTCCTTTGTCTTTCGTTCCCAGTTTCTAACCTATAGGGTCTCAATTAACAGTGACAAATAAATATTGTTGATTACATAGGAATATATTAATTCAAAATACAGACTAGAACTATTGGGATACTATTTATGATATCCAGGGAGATGTGGTCACAGTTTGCGCTGTGGCAGCCGAGTAAGAAGAGGAAATGAATAACATAGATAAAACAAGAAACATATTTCATCAGGAGGAGAAGTGTTGTGGAATAGATTCAATTGACAAAGACGCGGCATCAATAAAATCGACTCGATCTAGAAATTGATCAAAAATGGAATCGATCAAATGGCAACACAAGAATGTTCCCTGAGTGTTGCTCAACTGAAGACCTTCCATTACCTCCGATCAATGTTGGATGGCGCCTTGAAATGCTTCGGCTCATGAACCACTACTTACCGTTCCCGATCCACTGGATGTTTTGGGGAATACAACTGTTGTGCAACAAGGCAGTCGACAGTGTTGAGAAGGTGAACACACACTGCTACAGCTCCAACCTTGCAGAGTCTGAGAAATGTTCAGCCTGCCAGTTTGGAGGAAGATACCTACAGGGAAGGAGATGTATATTTATCAAAAGAATCAGTTAGCGCACGGCAGAGATAAAGGGGAGGTGTTTTCCTCGTTTTGGGAATTTAAATTTGAGCCAGTAGTTTAAATGGAGCAAATAACGTGGAACAAAGGAACTTATGTGACTAACATGTATATGTGCGCCTCCAGCACAGGACTGTCTAAACGTAGAGCAATTTTCAATTAAATGAGGTAGTTAATTAAGGACAGTTCTGCTTTTACTTAACTTCACTCTTGCGTCACCTTGTCAACTTTATTTCAACTCGGCTTGTTGAGGCTGATTAGTGTAGTACACAGCGGTTAAAATGAAATCGGTTTTATAACATAACCAAAGTAAAGCGCGCGCTCTGATTGGTCAATTTAGCGTCCCTCATTTGCCAATGCGTGTACGCTGCTGACGTGAGCAAATGCAAAGACTAATTTTCCGCGCGCGCTTGTTTTTTCTGGTCACGTAAGATTCGTTAAATCATTCACTAGCACGTACCACGTGGCACGTATTCACGTACTCACAAGAGAACTAACTAAATAATTAAACACACGCTGTATCTATATGCAGGTCTCGAGGGTATTACTTCACACCATCACGCATCACATTACATCGCGTATATTACATGCTCGTTGGCATCCTATACACTACCTCAGGCCCCTAGCAATACATGCTAATATGCCGAGCAACACCCACCCATCCCACCCCAGGGGAGGACATCCACCACACAGTAATCTCGTGCGTGGGAAATTAACGTATCCTACCCCTAACCCTGCAGGAGACGGGGCCTACGGTTTATTCGTCCTTATCCGAGAAGACTAGAATATCTATCCATTTCTTGATATTATAGAAAGGTAGCAAATTCTCCTCACTTATTTTAAGACCATGAGTATCGGTCCGGCCGGACCACTTCGCGTCAAATGCACAAACTGTTAGTAAAATGGAATATAACCCGGCCCTGAAACGAACGGTAAGGTCACAGGAATAGAGGAAATGATCCCCAATTAAGAAGTTCTTGATCGCTATACAAATTCCCCGTGTCAGGAAATATATATAGATATATAGAGAAGAGTATGGAGAATATGCATACTGATGTTGGGTTGAACAGGGTTCAAGCGAATGATAGGATGCAGAAAAAAGGAAGTAAGATGTTCACTTGAAAAATCACTGTAACTTGATTATAAACTGTAGTGGTGATATCTACGAAATATTCCTTTCATTAGGAAGAAATTAAACCAAGTTTTTTCATTTCTTAAAGGACTTTCCTCCACGATAAGAGCCTCCAGAGCCTCCAGAGCCTCGTATTATAATAAACCAGGCCAGTCTTAGTGTCTTCGATTAAAGATTAGCGAACCTGAGTGGACCAATACACTGAAAATGGCACCTTCTTCGATTCGTTTGTAACATGTGATGGACAATGAGAAAAGCTGGAGCTCAACAATTAGCCTAAGAAATTAATGGTTTATTTATTTTAAAAATCCATTATAAAACAAAGAAATATTGATATAAATATGCTATCGAATAAAACGGCGGCCGTAGCTAGACGTCTTTTAAATGCCTCGTTTCACATGCCTGCCAAGAGCAGGCAACAGTTTCTTTAGGTACTAACAGCTTTGGAATTTCATCCCGGAATCATTGCAGGTCAAGGAAGGTCTTGAGAATCTTACAGAAGGTAAAGCCCCTGGGTGGTTAACCTCCATTACTTTCTCCCCGTACATAGAAATGAACGATATGAATAGAACTGTTTTGCAGATAGTTCCGAAAATAGTAATCATACCAATTTCGCAGGCATACCTAGCTACCGAGACATGCTCCAGCGGTTTCGTTGGTATCCGAAGATAAAAGGTCGATAAAGCGGCCTTTAAATTCGCTGGAACGAACCAAGAGAAAATGAAGTGGAGGTAAGAAGGTTCGACTTTGCAGTATTTTTTATTTTTCCTTGGCTGTACACACCCAAACTGTTGTATTGAAGGATTCCTTGCTACAAGTTAAACACCTCTGTACAGTGCTCAAAAACATCCCTAAAAATGTAGGGACTGTAAAGCTGAGAGAAAAGTTGAAGAGACCATAAAACCAGCTGGTTCTTATCAGATGCCGCAAAAAAGCCAGGGATACAACCGCAAGTATAGGCTGGGACAATGTTAGTGAATACACGTTCGAAAGTGAACATTAATCGCCGACTTTTAATATGTATTTTATTTCAACTATTGAAAAACAGTATAGGAAATTAAAAACTTAAAATTTTTCGAAAGCTACGCCTGTCATTGCGAACTAGTGCAACACAACAGTTAGCTCAATGAATAGAGCGCTGGAGCGTTGTGCGGGAGGTCGAGGGTTCAAGCCCCTGCCGGACCAACACTGAAGGTCTTAAAAAAATTGAGAAGAATATGCTACCTTTCTGTAACATCGAGTAATGGTTAGATATTCTAGTCTTCTCTGATAGGGACGATTAAATGTAGGTCCCGTCTCCTGCAGGGTTAGGGGTAGGAGACGTTGATTTCCCAGCACGAGATTACTGTGAGATGGATGTCCTCCCCTGGGGTGGACTACAAACCCTATCATAGGATCTTTTTTGGAAATATTTTATTACTTGTGTAACTTTTCACGCTATTTATAATAAGTATACTTTACGTAACAAGCCTTGAAAATGATGAATTACCGTTTTTAGTTTTCTAAATTCTGTTCGAGAATTTTATGACACTTGATTCAACAGGTCTGTGTTAAGTGGTTTCGTAAAACACTTCAACCTCATCAGGTTGAAAGTTGTAACTTCCTGCCAGGAATGATCGGGCGAAGGAGCTGCCATAACTGTGGCCAGATGGTGGACTGTAGGTGTATCCAGGGTTTGAGTCAGAATTTGTGTTGGATGAGGCGTTGTCGGAAATGTAAATATCGTGTCCTCCACCAAATGTGGGTCCATAGCTAGAACAACTGTATATGGAATATTTCTTCTGATAACTATACTGCCCTTGTTGGGTCAGTTTCACTGGTCCCCAGCTTGGCTTGTTAACCAATGAGTACAAAAAGGCGCTCGAAGTGTACTGGTATCCACAACTAGTAGCTGAATGATAAGTAAATAATTCAAAATGTTATTCAACTGTCGTTTCCTTTTAAGGGAGCAAACACTTATAATCTTTGTTTAGGAAACTTTCATCACGTCACTGTGGTTTCCAGAAACGGTCCGAACTTAGATTGGTGCAGGTGCAGCGGCATTTCTAATGACTTTATCTAGGTTGTTCCAATCTTTCGGTAAGTGATAACACACTCTCTGTTTACCCTAATTTTTGGTTGCAAAGGGTAGTCTAAGTATAATCCTATTTCTTGTGTTATAATTATGAACGTCCCTGTTGGCTAGTGGCTCCAATGAGTGATCCATGAGGCCATTAATACACTTATAATCATACTGATATATAGCGATGGTAAAATCTTCGTTGTTCAAGGTTGAACCACTTTAAAGTTACGAGGGCATAAGTAGCTGACGAATAAAGTGGTCTGTTCAAAATTTAGAAATTTTTAAATTCACTTGCCGTGGTTGAAACTTGGTACAGGTCCTGTTTGAAAATATCCCTCGCTTCTTTCGCGCATCGCTCTAGTAACTGCTGAGTCAAATAATTCATCTGGCGGCAATTTGTTTTTCACAATTATGCAGAAATAGATGCTCGTTGAAAACGTGAACTTAAAAGGCACTCGTAAATAACGGCATGATTAGTGTTTATTACTTCTGAGACACTGTTATTAGACACAGTTCAGTATTCCTGATCTAATATGCTATGGACCCCATTGTACTGTTTCGTTTTGTTTTATTTTGTTTGAGTGATTGTTTCTTTCTTTTTTTTTTTCAAGCTAGAAACCAGATGCGCTTGTAGATTTTAATTTAAGCGAGGAGAAAAGGCAAGCAAATACCATAGGTTATGCACTTACTCCATGATAAGCTGTTGTATCCACCAAATATGTATTTTCCCACACGGACAATGGTCACTGTTGGCCCTTTGCTGTCACACAATGAGTGAAAGGTAGAGGCAGCCCAACCATCCACTGATGCTCTCCAGCAGCGCTTCCAGTAAGAGGACTGGCTCTGCACCACAGGGCTTAACCAACCTCTCAGGGATCCAATGTAATTGTCATCGTTTGCCAATATTGCCGAATAACCCATGCCTTAAAACAGGAAATAAGAATTATTTCACCGTTGACACCCAATTTTTTTCATTGCCATAACATTTTTACATGTTATTGTGTAAAAAAGATATGGAACACTGACACCACAAAAGCAAACAACTGAACATTAGAGAAATCGTTGGTGACGCAGAGCATAAACTACTGAGGCTCCTGGGACAGGAAACTTGTCCTCTTCTGCGAAGCGTTATGTTAATCAGTACAATAGGAAATGAGAAGAATTTCAACTCAGTTGTCACGTACAGAATACACTTTTCACGTATTCAAAAACAAAATGAAAAACAATCTTCCATAACTATTTTTTGAGACAGATAACAGGCTCAGAAGAGATTTTGAAATCAGTTCTTTTCCTATCATAGTTTGAAAAGAAAGCCAGAGTTCGGTTAAAATTTCGAGGTACGAACATCAAACTTTCACTTCCCTGCTTTACCGACAGTTTCTTGTAAACTTAACATCCATTCCTACATTTTTTTTTTGGTATAAAGGGCTATAAAAATGTATTTCAAGCTGTTTGTCAACACATCTCACCTGCATAGCTGTGATAACAGTCAAATCCATCTCCAACGTATCCAGCTTTACACTTACACTTGTATGAGCCACGTTCATTTGTACACGTGGCCAGCTTGTGACAATAATTCAGATCATGTTGGCATTCATCTAAGTCTAGTAATGGAATAAAATGGAGCGATAAACAATCTATAAACACCGAAGAAACAGAAAAGGTTAAGTAAGGCCCCTCGCACTTAATTACCCATATTACTGACGGAGCGTATTTCCGTAACCTGAACCGATTACGAGTATCGCTGATATCCATGCCTCCCACTCCCCCTTAAAAGACCTCAGAAAGTTCTGAAGTCAGTTTTCCTGATAGACTGATGGTTCCTAAAACTACAGCACAGTGGTCCATTCTGAGTCTCACATCAGACCAGTCACCAGTCCAGCCCGATAACTATTACACAAAAACATCTGACTGTACAGCTGGACCTCGGAACAAGAGGGTCAAATTTGAGTCTCACAATAGAATCATTGTGTTCTTTGACATGGTTAAGGATACGGTGAACCTTCGCAGGTGTTGTTCGCGAAAAAAATTGTTACCGCGCTATTTAAAGCGTAACCACCATAAACTATATATCAATGGAAGGGATATGAAATGTGCTTTCCAGCTTTAACCCAGGGGCTTTTTTCCTTTTTTACTTTGGCGGCTAAAGGAATTCAGTTCGAAAAAATGTTTTCGTGAACAACTTGAGTGCATTTCAATATCTTAAAATATATATATTTTTTAAACTGTAGTTGAAATAGTAATGCTTTGTTTGGAGTGCAATTAAAAAAATATGTTGTCAAAATTTGGCTCGCGAAGGTCTACCGTATCCTAAGCGAGATACCCAGCTTTCTCAGTGGCTCACCATCAAAAAGTAAGAATTGTTATCAGTGAACTGTCCTGCAAAGAAACGTGGCAAAATGCAAGGACATATATGTGATGGACTGACATCTTGTGCGGGAGGGAAAGAATGTTACAAGTTGCTGGACGTGTCCAAAACCAGGATAAGTCCAGACATAACTGGATCATTATTAGCACCAAACTAGCCATTGTAAAACATCAGCTGTGTTTGCTCATGAAAAGGACACCTTAAAAACTTCATTCAATATGTTTGACTCACCTTTTTTACAAGTAAACTGACGACAACCACTACACTGCACGTCGTTCCATTCATAGCTGTATTTCACACCAAGTGCGTGCACACAATCTTCTTCTTTGAAGTTATTTGGCTGATTTTTGGCCCAGGCTGTAAAGTTTCCATGTCCACGATCCGCCCAAGTAAAGTCACCTTCTGTTGATCTGTCATTCAAACCCAACCAGGATTTATCTCCATCATGGCGATGTTGAATGTAAACATTTTCTTCATTGTTGTTGACATCAACAAGGACTGAGTTTTCTTGTCTACATTTTGTTACAGCTGTTGTCCAGTTTGCACAGGTATCACTTGTGTAGTAACAGAATCCATTAAAGTAGCTCCATCCGGGATTGCAGATGTCTGGAATTAAATGTGCGTGATTTAATCTTGGAAAGAGTAACAGAAATTTATTATCCACCTACACTCCGCAGAGTAAAAATAACGCCCAAAACGAGTACAACTATCACACGGTATTTTTACTCCGGAGAACCGGTTAGACAGGTTTTCTCGCATCGAGCAAGCGACGAATTGGATTGAAGTTACAAAAAAAATGGCGGACATTAAATCATTTTTCTAGCGACGAAGAGTCGGAATGGCTGGCGAATATTTATCCAAAAAACACAACAACGCGCCAATTCCGTTCCGCTTCACATACTTCTGTCACGCACTCCCCGTAAATAAATATCCGCGAAGTTCGCCCGCACTGAAATAACAATTTGGGGTTCTGTCCTGGTGTACCGGTTTATAAGGGAATTACCATTGTTTTTTCTTTGTTTAGGAGTTATCGGTTAGCTATTGTGTATTGTTTGGTCTTTTGTATTGGTTCTTGTGAACCGGTACACGAGGACAGAACCCAATTTGGCGTGTTGTACAATAAATAATTTATTAGACGTTTTGTCGTGTCCTATCGCTGACAATTTTTACTAGTTATTTGTATTTTGACGAGGCGGTAGGGCTCGTCAAAATACGGCACAACTCGTAAAAAATACTCAACGATACTCGACAGCAAAAGGTCTAATACGATATATGTATTCATATGTGACAAAGCTTACTAAATGATCTGCGTCTCCTCCGTCTAAATATTGATGAAATCTAACCCGCAAAGTTTAGTTGCATACCGACCTGTAAGGACCGCATAACTCACTGACACAGGATCATATCTGGTCCCGTACAGTTCCTTAACACAGATTCTAAATCCAGACACATTCATATTCTGCAAAAAAATTCGAAGTCTATTATTTAAATGAATTCTACATTTCCCTCTCTGTCGAGTTATTGTCCTCTACAACATTTTTCGCAACGATATTGAAAGCGGGAAAAAATAAAAAGGGTACAAGCTGAGAGTTTCTTTTGGATGATTTTTGATAATCAAGCATCCGTTTTCAAGCCGATTCTTTTAAAGTCTACCGTAACATGCTTTTTACCTCAATCCAAGTAGAAATGCCATTATGAGCTGGTGCCAAGTTTCCACTCGCTGTTGTGCTGTGATTGGCTGATATTTGGACAGATGGCGTCGCATTGTAACTTCGTGTAAAGTGTTCAAGCTGTCAGTAAGATGAAAAACAGATACTGAAGGAAATTCTTGAATAACTGTTTCCTTGAGCATCATCATTAATTACTCTAATTTTCTATAATCGCAGGGCTCGACTCAGCCTTACGCTGTACACTTACCTCGCAGTAAGCGTTGTTGTCTTCATCTGTTGGTGGATTCGTATTTGGAAAGTTTACGGAGCCATGCTCAGTGAAGAGTGGCTTGTGCAACTTAGCAAATGCAAACCAGGTCTGTAAAGAACCAGTACAAAAAACAACACTTACTTCTAGTGAGTACCATAACGCAAATTCAATGAGTTAAAATGATTTCACACAGTAAAAGATCTCAAAATTGAATGAATAAAATTGTAATGGAAAGAAACTAAGAGAATTCTAATCTAATTTGAGTACAAATGCAAAGATCCAAGCGTGTTACTGAGGAAAGCCGATACCTTGGTGAGCCTTGAGAAAATAACCCTAACCTCAGAGCTTCATCTATTTTTCAACAGAGATAAAGCACATCACATACCACATAAATGTCCTGATGCTTGCCGTCAAAGTTTTGTAGCTCCCGCAAACAAGCCTTGAACGAGTCCTTGGTTAAATCTTCTGTCCAGATCAACGCAGCGTCGTGTTCCTTTCCACTTCTTTGGTGATCAGATGTCACAAGAACAACTGGTGAATCCTTAAACTTGTCCTAAACACATGAAAATAAACATTTTCATCACAAATCTGACTACATTTTGGCAGTTTTTTTAAATTGAGTTTGGTCTGCATTGATCTTTACAAAGTCATCTGAATCATTAGTAATTTGCAGTGGGGTCAAATATTAAAATGATATCAATTATAGTGAATTGCTGTCTGCATTGACTTTTTTTACCGAACGTCTTTTTACTATAATCATCATTATTGTTATGGTTATTATAAGAAAAATAAAGATTATTGTTATTGTCCACGATGTTCGCTTAATTAAGGATATTCTATATACAAGGCTAAACGTTTAGGAAAAAAATTATTAAAATGTTTAAACCAAACGTTTCCGGCTGTTTCCCATCATTAGGGTTGAAAATAATGAACGTCTGTACATACATATATATCTTATGTGATTCTCGATGGGAAAAGTTTGGAGACATAAGAAATAATTTGTTTGTTCAAACTGGGGTGGAATTGTTGGATCATTAGCCCCTCGACGATCCTACGCTTCTGGAGTGTTTCTGCTGAAGAGAGAACGCGCCAAGTGAAAGAATGTGATGGATTTTCCCGCAAGTTTTTTGTAGGTTCAGAGGTGTGAGCAGGATTTGAATGCTCCGAAATACGTACTGTGAAATTTCTCACAGTTTCGCCAATACAATTAACGCCACAAGGACAATCTCCTTTGTAAAACAACTTTGGATCCGTGAGTATTTTTAAGGCTTTCAATTTGCCTTCTTTGCCACAGGATTACAAAGATGAAATTAAAATTAATGAGCTCGTTGAGTTTTGTAACAAACGTCTTACCGAATCTCTCGTTTTTACTGCAAAAAGGAAGCTTGATAAAAACTTTCTTTCGGTTTTCGAAGAGAAAACTCGGAATGATGTTGTCATCTTGCATTGAGTCGTTTAGAAATTCGTTGATTGTATGCGAAACAAAACGCCTGGGATAACCTGCATTGACAAAAGATGTTTTAAGAGTTTCTATGTCCCTGTCAAGATCGGTAGAGATGCGTTTGGCTCTATGGAGTACGCCAGTGATGCAATTCCTTTTCCATTCAGTAGGGACCTCAGATTTCCAATATGTTGGTAGTTTTCCCGGTTTCTTAAAGACGCTGCAATTAAACTTGTTGTTCTAACTAAAGGCAGTATCGAGGAAGTGGTCGATTGAGCATTCAAATCCTGCTCAAACCTCTGAACCTGCAAAACACTTGCGGGAAAATCCATCACATTCTTCCACTTAGCGTGTTCTCTCCACAGCAGAAACATTTCACAAGCGTAGGATCGTCGAGGGGCTAATGATTCAACAATTCCGCCCCAGTTTGAACAAAAAAGTTATTTCTTATGTCTTCAAACTTTTCCCATCGGGAATCACATAAGATATATATGTATGTACAGACGGTCATTATTTTCAACCCTGATGATGGAAAACAGCCATAAACGTTTGGTTTAAACATTTTAATAATTTTTTTTCCTAATCTTTTAGCCTTGTATATAGAGTATCCTATTATTGTTATTATTATTATTATCATTATTATTATCATTATAATCATTGTTATGGGCTCCAGGTCCTATCTTGAGCAGTGCGTCAACGATAAAGTCGAGGAATGGGTAGAGTAAGTGACAAAATTGGCTGAGTCTGCTCTGTCGCAGCCCTAGCTGGCCTGCTACCCAGCGTTTGCTTTTGGATTAAAGCTCCGCTGGACGTACGTTATGAGAACTCTGACTGACATAGAGGATCTACTCGGACCTCTGGAGCGTGCAATTGCTGATGCCGAAATTATTATAGATCACAAATGTACATAAGCTGAACGCGAGCTGCTGGCGCTGCCAGCGAAAATGGGAGGCATGGGCCTAATAAATCCGAGACAAGTAGCAGCCGTAGAGTATGTAGCATTGCCTAATATTACTAGTCCGTTAGCCCAACAAATAGAATCACAGGCACCTGAGCCAACCGACGAAAATGACATACGCCCTGTGTAACGGGAGATGTGCCAAATGAAAAGTAAGTATCTGAAGCAAAAACTTGATGAGGTGAAGAGCTCGATTTCTGAAAAAAATGAGAGCTGTTGAACTTGCCACTCAGAAGGTTTCTTCTAGTTCGCTTACTGTTTTGCCATTAATAGAGTCGTTATTATTATTATTATTAATATTATTATCAATAAAAAAAATTATTGTTATCAGTAGCATTTTTTGTTTTTATCCTCATTTAAGCCAATGAAAGGAAAATGAACCCGGATGTACCAAAGAATTATCTGTATGCAAACAACGATTTAAATAATAAATTACCTTTCGAAACGTCACATCTGCACAATTCGTTCCTGACCACCATTTTGTCATTTTGATTCTTCCCGTAATTCCCTCGGGGGGTGCTCCTTGGTACGCCATCCAATCAATGGTGGCGAAAGGATTGAAGTTGTTTCCATTCCTCCCAGACTGCATTGCGCAGACTGTAAAAGTTTGATTGTTGACTTTCTCTGTCCAAAATGTGATAGCATGATGCACCGTGTCGGAGTCATTCAGGTTCATGTGATTAAGGGTGATCTGTACTTGAACTTCTTTGTTCGGATAGAAGCGGTATGGTGGGAATACCACTATTTTGCAGCTTGAGTCTGACCATTTGGGAACTCGAAAGAGCTTTACCCGACCATAAATGATTGGAAAGCCTGTAAAGATTGGAAAAGCTAAAATTCTGAACCAGTTGTGACTAATTTTTTCCTGTTATGCCTCATGGAAATTTCTAGAGGTTTCAATGTATTTCAAAATCCTAATTTTTGTGTCTGTCTTGTAAGTGGAAGACAAAGTTCCTTCTCATCGTAATAAGGCCTTACCCTCACAGCTGCCAGGATGATACAAGGTATTATTGTCTAGTCCCTTGCAGAAGCTCAACTTGTACAGGCATTCATTGTCATATGTCATTCCATTTTCCGTGCAGACAGGATCTTGATACGAAGGGCAGTTGTCGTTACACACACACCGAGCTTCATAAGCACTGAAGGTTTTGCAGACTCCAAATGATGGGCAGAACACATTTAGACAGGGATTGAGATCTGTGAATGTATAGCAAAATGATAGTTACCTCAAAATTAAAGAAAGATAGCTAAGCAACGACATCAAATGATTGCACTCATAAATTCAAGTTGAACCCAAACCTCCAATAACGACGTAGCTAACAGACAGAGGGTCGTGTTTGCTTCCTGTTCCACTCAAGTCTTTGACACAAATCCTCATGGATGTGAGGCTAACTTCCTACACAGAGACCAGAGAGCAGAAGTTGAAACAACAGCAGAATAACAATCATAAAATCAGAGCGATCATTTACCTCAACCCAGGCTGATATGATGTTATTTTTGGGTGAGACAAGGCTTTTCATGCTGACTTGAGGGTTGTACAAATGATTCACAGACACAAGGACAACAGGTGAAGCATAAAAGGTTGTGTTGAACAACACCTCCTGCAAAAATTAAAGAGAGAACAAATTTATATGAGAGAAAATCTTTATGGTACTACGTAGCTCTGTTTTGAAAACGAACCTTTTTTTTTTACCTTGAAATAGCTCCTCAAACTTCAAAGTAAACGAGACTAGATTACACTCACTTGACAAAAACCATAATTGTCTTCAGCCGTTGGCGGGTTACCGTTCGGAAAATCTGCTTCTCCTGACAGCGTAAAATTAAATTCAGAGCCATTGCCAACAAATGCAAACCAGTCCTGCAATAAATGAATGCCAAGCATGAGTTGCCGTCAGACAAAGTATAAGGTTCTCAGACTAAAAAAAAGATTAATAAAAAAAAAAGATCCCAGCTAAGTTGCCTTACCCGCTCACCCATAAAAACTACAGGATAGATATTTCTTACCACAGTGGTGTCTTGATGTTTCCCATCGAAGGGCAGGAACTCCCGGATGCACACCTCAAAAGTTCTGGAATTTACATTTTCCAGCCAAACATACATAGCGTCATTTGGCTTTGTGTCACGTGTGTACCTAGCTGACACAAACACGGATGGTCTTCCAGGAAAACTCTGCAATGTTTTTGGATAATATATGAATTTATGTCTATGGAGTAAATTCACCTCAGTTCTAATAAAAATCATGCAGCTCGACGACCCAAGGTAAAGGTGTATATTGGATATCTTGTCTTTTATTGGCTGAGAGCGAAAAGCTTGAAATCTTTCCTAATTCTTCTCTTTCTTTACCTTGCAGGGTTTAGACTTTTTAATCCACCACCGAGATGTCTAAATACTGAGGGTGGAACATGCTAAGAGGGCCTTGACCTGAAAGTTTTCTTTTGTTATTTCGTTATTTCTTCTAACCTGCGCGAAGGTAACTTTGTCGCACTTAGTTTCTGTCGTCCATATTCCATTAAAAGAAACACTACCACGGGTCATTTGTGGATGATCTTGGAAAGCCAACCAGTTAACGACTCCTGTACCATTGGATCCAATGCCTGACTCACGAGCACACACTTCAACGTCACGCGTAGTAACGGACTGAACCCACATAGCCGACGGTGAATGGACGCGTAAGAACGTCTCACCATGGCTGACCGTCACCTGAACATTAACCTGTAATTTCGAATCCAGGACGCACAAGTGATTATCAGAAAAATAATGAGATTAATCTACACGCATTTCAAGCGAAATAACTTAACATCCTCAAATAGCCGACGGATCTTGCTGTTCCATTACTCTTTCCTTCCCGCAGAATTGTTTTTGATCTCTTCACACAGCTGTCTTGTTTGATGCTTAGAAGGCAAGGTGAATTGTATTTCTTAAATGCTAATCTCTGGAACTTGTCAGAGATGTTTCCCCTTTTCAGTTTCCAAGGCTTCAAAGTCAATTGTGTCTCAATTGTCTTTCGTTCCCAGTTCCTAATCTCTGGGGTCTCAATTAACAGTCACAAATAAAGAGTGTTAATTACAACGGAATATCTTAAGTCAAAATACAGACTAGAACTATTTGGATACTATTTATGATTTCCAGGGAGATGTGATCACAGTTCGCGCTGTGGCAGCCGAGTAAGAAGAGGAGCTGAAGAACATGGGTAAAACAAGAAACATATTTCATCAGGAGGAGAAGTGGTGTGGAATAGATTCAATTGACAAAGACGTGGGATCAATAAAATCGACTCGATCTAGAAATTGATTAAAAATGGAATCGATCCAAGGGGAAGACAAAAATGTTCCCTGAGTGTTGCTCAACTGAAGACCTTTCATTACCTCCGGTCGCTGTTGGATGGTGCCTCGAAATGCTTCGGATCATAAACCAGTACTTACCGTTCCCGATCCACTGAATGTTTTGGGGAATACAACTGTTGTGCAACGAGGCAGTCGACAGTGTTGAGAAGGTGAACAGGCACTGCTACAGCTCCAACCCTGCAGAGTCTGAGAAATGTTCAGCCTGCCAGTTTGGAGGAAGATACCTACAAGTAAGGAAATGTATATTTATCAAAAGAATCAGCACACGGCAGAGATAAAGGGGAGGTGTTTTCCTCGTTTTGGGAATTTCAATTTGACCTAGTAGTTCAGATGGAACAAACAACGTGGAACGCAGGAACTGATGTGACGGACATGTATATGTGCGCCTCCTGCACAGGACTGTTTAAACGTAGAGGAATTTTCAATTGAATGAGGCAGTTAATTGAGAACAGTTCTGCTTTTACTTAACTTCACTCTTGCGTCACCTTGTCAAATGAGCAGATGGAAAACTGAAATCAATCTCCTTTTGGTCGCTCTCATTTTTCCAGCTTTTCAAGCAGTCACTGTTTTCAATTTGAGCGGTTACATGTATCACTGGCTAATGATGATGTCAACCTTAGTTCCGCCTGACCAACGTTATCAATTCGCTTTTGGTTTTCCGGCATCTCGAAAACTATTCCATTTTAGTCTTCTTGTACCGCACTCGCGTGACTAGGTCCCTCAATGTGAAGATAAATGGCTTATCCAGCAGATAACGCCGGTGAATTCCTTTTGTGAGTGACAACCAGACTTGTGGAGTTTATCTGTTTACTTTAAAATATACACCATATATTTTTCCATAGACACTGGGGGGGGGGGGGGGTTGCTTTTATTTTTCATGAATACTGATCAGGGTAAGGTATGTAAGGTATTTCAGCTTTAAAGTCTCGCTTTAAAGTCTTCGCAGTCAGATTTGGTAATTGTTTCAGCGTAACATTTTGACCTTATCAGGTGAGCTTACAAGTTGATATGAAGAATATGCAGCACTGTTGTGGAGTTTATCTGTTTACTTTAAAATATACACCATATTTTTTCCATAGGCATTGGGGGAGGTTGCTTTTTTTTTTTTCATGAATACTGATCAGGGTAGGCTATGTAAGGTATTTCAGGTTTAAAGTCTCGCGTAGCAGTGACCATCCAGAAAAAAAAAACTGTGACATTAGCAAATAATAGCACTTTCATAACGTAGGTATCCATGCCAAGCCTGGGGGAAAAAGTAACACTTTCTTAAGGAAGATACGACTGAGCAGCTTTCATTTACCGAATGAAGCGTGTATTTTGGTGTTACGTAAGATAAAATAAATTAAGATTCAAGGAAATGTCAATGCAATGAACACTCTGAGCAGAAACTAAAGGGTCACACATGACATTCCTTACGACTTGTCAGGTCAGAACGTTCAACTTGCTCATGACTGATGTGCACTTATGGGGCCTACTTATGATCTTCCTGCGAGCTAATACTTGCCATGTGGCTTTAATTTATTTTTGTTTAAGCTTGAGGCAGAGGGCAAGAAATATCTATTAACATCGCCGGACGGTACATAACTGCATGATTTACAAAATGAAGTAATCAAAGTATTTTTTAATGTCGAGATCTACATTTCTATGAAAACAGTTTTTAGACGAGAAAGTGGTATAACATGACCAATGCTACTTTAAAAGAAGGTAAGTGGTGGTTATCTAGCTTTTTAATTCTTTATTGTAACTCTCAAGGGCTTTTAACTAAGTCGAAATATTTATTACACAATGAAAGACATTTCAAAATGGATGATGAGACATTTCGAACCCTATTAGCAAAAACATTCCAAAGCGACGTTTATGACGAAGTTCTAAACATGGGCTTCCCTTAAATCTCCGATAGCGATCCTATCCGAATCAACAATTAAGGTCAGACGAATAGAATAATGATCATAACAGACTGTGTAGGAAACACAATTTTCCTCTCCCACATTACTCCCTAACTTCAAAACATGAATATATCCTCAGAAGAAATGACTTCGTGTTTGCCAACTTTTGTTCTAACCAGCAAAGTTTGACGACGCAAGACTTAAACAAAGTTGATACATGAGCAAAATTATTTTTGCTCTAATGCAGTTTTTCCAAAATTTGTGGATGAAGTAGCACAAAAGCTATTTCAAGAAACTTGACATTACATTGAGATCAGCAGTGAGGTCTGCCTAAAAAACCCAAACGAAGGCTGAAGAAGAAAGACTTAATTCAATTTGAAGCCTTAGTTCGTTAATCAATAAAATATAAATTTCTTTGCCATAATTTTCTAAATTACTTCTAGGGTTCCAGATGCAATTTTGCTTTCGTAACTGATAGTATTTGCAGTGGTAATGCAGTTTTACCTTTCACGGCCAATAATAGATTTCCATGGATGAAAACGGTTAGCACCAGCCGAGTTGGACGACTCATCCTCACAGACTAAACCTCTACCAAATGACTGTGATCTGTATCTGTCAAGTGTGTTTTATAATTCAATATAGAAAGTCTCTTGCATAAGTGCTTAGATCAATGTTGTTGTTGGCTCAAATATTCTACTACTTAGGCAACGTATCATAGGGAAAATACGCTTACGATGAATATTTCACAGCCGATAACATCTCACCTGTCGCAATACATTCACCACTGAATGTTTGATTTTGACCAAGAGGCCAGTGACAACACCTAACGGAATGATACACTTTGCTGCATGATTCACACAGTAAATTTATCCGTAGTTTACTGAGCTATTTTTTCTGCCTATTCACAGACTACTTCAGACCAGGAAGCGACATATCCTCTGTAAAAGTTTTTGCAAATGTGTTTCGAATTTTTTGTTTCCGTGAGGAAAGAAGTCAATTTTTTACACATTTTCGAGAATTTATGTAAGGCCACCCCCAAAGGGGTTCCAATCTTTTAAGGAACTTTGTATCATCCCCGACTTCATCAATTAAGATAGAAGGACTTAGGCTTCAAACGGATTGAAAACGCCTATATGATAAGAAGCTACAATTTTATATAAGGAAACTTTAATTATAAATCAAGGAGAAACCTGTTTTCTCTCACAGAAATCCCTTAAACCAGATATAGATGTGCAAAAAATTGTTCATAACAATGCAAGTCTTGAACCATTTAATAAATGTGTTTGCTACAAGATGCAGAATCTCGAGGAGGCGGCGTGTCTGAACTTGACCTCGGCGTACCTCTATGAACAGTTGAAGCATAGTCCACTTAACAGTAAAACTATTGTTTCTGAGTTTTTTTTTCCTTCGTGCGAAAGTATCATGTGCATCATTAGGAGATGGGACAGAAAGGATAATAGACGGATTACTTAAATAATTTTAGCTTTCAAGTTCTTTTTTTTTTTTGACTTTGCAGGTGCAGGCCTGTTTCTGTCGAAAATTTAAACTTACACCTCTACTTGAAATAAGGAAAGGCTAAAGTTGGATTAAACCAATCAGACTGACCACTCGTTTGCAGTGATCATATCAAAATTGCAATTTTATGATGTGCGTGTCCAACCAGGTGGATAATAAAAAGCGGAGGGATTAACTTGCATTGTAAATTTCTAATTCAAAAATCATCAACTGTTTAAGTTTTCTAAAAACCATAAACCATGAATGGTTTTTTAATCTCGGTCATCTTTGTTTTTCTTCTGGCTCGTTGTGGCTCAATTACTGGCTTCTCACTGTGTTTGACTTTGACCCAGAGGGCAAAAAATTCAGGTAGCTCACACATAACTGCATGATTCTCAAGGTGGCAAAGTTTGTTAATGTTTTTATCACAGGCACAATGCCTGCCTTAGCATTAAAGGATTTCGACCAAGAAATGGTAGTAATTGTACGTTTCCACATAAAGTTCTGCAGTTTAATGACGTTGAAAATTAGACAATAGGACTAAAACTGAGTTAGTTCAATTTTCCGAGTATTCCTTCCACAGGGAGGAAAGGAAATTTTTTCATATTTTAAAAATGCGGAATCTCGGCGAGGGACCGTGCCTGAATTTGACTGCAGATGTCATTGAAGGCTATAACATACATGTACATAACAGTCAATTTACCTTCTTTAAGTTTTGTCTGAATTTTTTCCTTTCCGTGCAAAGGCAACATTTGTTTCAATGGAAACTAGAGGAAGTAAAACAGGGATTTTTTTCAATAACTGTAGCTTTTGCTTTTTTTTTTTGTTTCTTTGTTTTTTTTTTTTACTTGGTAATAAGACATTTAAAAGTAACCGGCAGGTAACGTAGTCGTTTACTTGAAATAAAGAAAGGCTAATGTTGGATTAAAGTAATTAAACTGGTCACTTTTGATTATGATTTGGCAATGATCAATTCAAAATTACAGTTTATGGTGTGCGTGTCCGTGCCATGAAGGTAATTAAGAACGGAGGGGCCGGATTAACTTGTATTACAACTTTCAAAAACAAAACAAAAAAGAAAAAAGGAACAAATATAAGCCGCTTAGGTTTTTCAAATTCATAAGCTATGAATAGTTTTGTAATTTTGGTCATCATTGTTTTTCTTCTGGCTCATCTTTGTTCAATGTAAGGCTTCTCATTGTGTTTGATTTTGACCCGGAGGGCAGTAACATCACGTAGCTGCACGATCAAGACACAAAGCTGCCTGATTCACAGACTATTGCAAATTGTAAATAAACCAAGTAGGTTTTTCTATTTGTCTGGGAGAACTTCTGTAAAATATTTCCAGTTTGACTCGGAAGAGAGAAGCTTTCCTTAGTAATAATCGTTGCAAAAATCGCGATTCGATGTGTTTGCATCCGTAAGGAGACGAGCAGATTTTTATCATATTTCCGAGGATTTGTCTTTAGCCACCACCAAAGTGGTTCCGATCCTTTAAGGGCCCTCGTGTTATTCCCAAATTCATTAATTTAAGTAGAGGGGAAAGAGGATTCAAACCGGATCGAAGAGGCAGTTTAGGGCTTATTGGCAAGACCAAGGGTTTCATCACCATATGATAACAAAATAATTAATTTTTAAGTCATCTTTGAAGTTTTCCCGTCAATCTCTTTAAGTGACTAGGATCTATTTTCTCCTTAAAATATCACCCCTGAATAAAGAAGCTCTCAGGAAGTATATAGAGGACAGCATGAATAATCTGCCTACTGATATTCGTGCGTAAAGGGTTTGATTCAGACCTTGGTCGTTTACTCCTCCTAACTCCTCGATTCGGGATTTCACAAGGTGGCGATGCATTTACCTTCCAAATTTGTTTTATTCACTCGAATTATGCCAATAAGGATATTTCACGAGGCCTCAAAGAATTTTCTTTTTCTGTCAATTCTGAACTAATCTCACATGAATAGAAGTCACATTGCGAAATTCACATCAACATAACTAACCCACATGGAGCGTTCGCCGAGCATGCCCTAGTTACAAGAAAAGCTATGGAAAACCTACGGTTCTGGAAAGCAGAAGTAAGTTAAGTGAATGTCTATTGACCCAGGAAGGCTCGGAAGGAAAAGCGATGGCCAACTCAAATTTCCACCAATGCAAACATATTTACAACGGATACTTCGAACTATTTCTTTACTTTCATGACTTCTTCATGATCATGTTATAAATCTACGTTAATAGCATGCCTTAAAAAAGTGACGAGGTGTCTACAAAGAAAACATTTTAAATCCTGAATTCTTATGACACTTGATTCCACAGGTGTGTTAGGTAGTTTCATAAAACACTTCAATTTCATGAGGTTGAAATTTGTAACTTCCTGCCAGGAATGATTGGGAAGGCGCTGCCATAACTGTGGCCAGATGGTGGACTGTACGTGTGTCCAAGGTTTGAATAAGAGTTTCTGTAGGATGAGGGCGTGTCTGGCAATGTGAAAATCGCGCCCTCCACCAAAAGAGGGTCCATAGCTAGTACAAGGGTATATGGAATATGTCCTCAGAGAACTGTACCGGCCTTGTTGAAATAGTTTTACGGGTCCCCAGCCTGGCTTGTTAACCAATGAAAACAGAAAGGCGCGCGATGTGTACTGGTATCCGCAACTAGAAGCTACATAATAAGTCAGTAAGAATTCAACTGTCGATCCTTTTCAAGGGAGAGAACTAATCTCGACTTCACATCTCTATTTAAAATTTTCAGAAAGGCTCATAAGATTTAGCAATATTTATTCTATCAGCTGTGCACAGAATATCATATCATGAGTCATTAACTTTCCAAATTTACCAGACTGAGTTACTCTAAGTATCCCTTTCACTCGATGCTGTGGCGCTAGTTAAATTTTAACGCTTCCCAAGCAGTGAAGATTCAAGAGGCGGCATTTATTCGAGGGCGGTGTGCGTTAATTTCAAATCAGGATTTATAAACCCATTGACATCAATCACTGTAAAACATTCGTAAGTGGTATGTAAAGTGGAAATTTTGCTGAGACCGTTAGTCTGAATCGCCCCAGAGGCGGAAAGTCGAATTTCTCCCCGTTAGGCCCAACGAAGTCCGGAGGAAAACTTACCATTGAAATGATATTGGAAGCTTCCGTTTCGTTTTCCTTTATTCAAAATTTCAGAAAACCCTTAATTCCCCAGCCGTGGTTGAAATTTCGTGCAGGTTTCAACTACCCGTGCAAAGGCACAAAACCCTGTCTGAACATATCCTTCGCTTCTTTCGCACTTTGCTCGCGTTGTGCTTGAGTAACAAATTAGTGAAATGAATCATCGAGGGCAAATCGTTTTTCGCAGTTATGTAGTAAAAGAGACTCGTTAAAAACCTAAGCCTAATAATCACTCGCATATAAGGGCATAATAAGTGTATATTACATGTATATGACACGCGTTCCTGATCAATTATGCCGTGGACCACATTGTTCTGTTTTGTTTTGTTTGTTTTTTTTTAATTAGAAACCAGACGTACTCTCAGATTTCAATTTTTTAGATTCTACTTCAAAGAGAAGAAAAGGCAAGCAAACTCAATCGACCACACACGTACTCCATGATAAGCCTGTGTATCCACCAAAGATGTATTTTCCCAAACGGACAATGGTCACTGTTGGTCCTTGTTGTCACACAAATAGTGGAAGGTTTCGGCACCCCAACCATCCACTGATGCCCGCCAACATCTCTTTCAGTGAGAGGAATGGCTCTTCACTACAGGGTTTAACCAGTAACTTAAGGTGCTAAGGTGATTGTTGTCATTTTCCAGTGTTGCTGATTGTGTAAAACCTTTCAGAATGGAAGAATGGTACCCCCTTACTCTTGATACAAAGCGTGTAGGGTTGTATTTAACAAATAAAGGGGCTCCACTGTACTCTGTTCTGTCTAAAGTAGTGAGGAAACAGCTATGGCACGAAAGAAGTGTTGGGATCACTAGACGTAGTCGAGTGTTTTCCCTAGTTCTTGAGTGCTCTTAATGAAGGCGCTTCCTGCTTACCTTACAACAGAACACAACACAATATTGAGGGGGGTGAACATCCACTGCTGCAGCTCCAATCTTGCAGATTTTGTGAAATGTTAAGCCTACCAGTTTGGAGTGGAAGACCCTAAGGTAAGGAAAAGTACATCATTACGGTTTTCTAAAATAATCCCGAAATTGATTTAGTACAGTTTTACTTTTGCGTGACGACTATTCCATGCACTGCGATTCGAAAAATGTGTCCAAATGACACTTTATGACCTGATCAGGTGAAGTAGGACAAATTATGCGACAGGTTTGTGCTTGCCTGTTTGGTGATATGGCAAGTCTTTCCATCGATAGAAATATGAAAAGTTAATCGTGCTTGTTATGCGGTGATACTTTTAGAACAGAGATTTCCTTTCCGTTTTTAAAGATATATCCATTGATAGAAAGTTGATATCAAACGAATCGCCAAAACATATGGTGACATGATGACTTACCTATTGGTGAGGGTCAAAATTTTGGTGAAAAATGAATTCATAGAACACATTGTCAATCCAATCAACGCTTGAAGTGCAATTGTCAATAGCAATTTGTAATTCCAAGGGTCGTGTTTTGATATCGACCCTGAAGTGCAAGAATAAAACCGAGCTCGAGCTCGAGCTCTAGCCGGCTAAACTATTAAGTTGCAAAGGTAACTAAACGCTTCGAACGCTATTAAGCAGGCATAGAGCGAGACTATAGAAGTGCTTTTTTTTATTTTTGCATAAGAGTACCTCGCACATTTATCTTAAAAGGAAAGAATGATGTTATCAACCTGATTTGGCCCGTAGTGAAGGCGCCTCAAAGTTGTTAGGCCCACGATGGCAAATTGCAAAAAAAGGGGCGTGTTTTCATTGCCACCAAGAATCTTCTCCTTAACCTTAGGACAATCTCCTGGTTTAAACCACCGATAATGCAAACTCTGACCGGCTGGCCTAAGTTCCAAGGACTTTTTAACGCATGATGTTGCAGATAAACCGACAGATAGAAAAAGAACTATGGCACTTACTTCCTGAATCGTTTGGAAGCTGATTTAGCATGAAGGGTAACACGACTTAAACGAGGTTAAAAGCTCAATAGTGGCCGTTAAATGAAGACCATTTCTTCAGCAAAACTTTCAGGGGATAAAATGGTGGGCTTCACCCTGAAATTTTTCCTGCTCCGGCTTTTTGTAAAGGGAGAATATCCACAAAGTTCAAAAAGGGGGATTAAAATCGAAAGCTACGTCGGAGAAATAAACTCAGACCATTAAATTTAACCGAAGTTCTTAGAAGTCATCATGTAAATTACTCTGAATGATACGCTGCAGCAAATGTGTTTTAAATACGTTTAGCTTATTATGCTGTGCAGCACCAATAGAGTCTTACCTTTTACGGCCAAACAGATATTTCCACGGAGGAACAAAACTATGATCAAGACGGTTAACCGAGTCATTCTTCCAAGCTATGCTTCACAAAATGGCGTTGGCCAGTGAGATCAGGTCCTTATATTAGAACTTAGAAGAGCGTTTTGATTGGTTCAAATCGACATTCAACTCAAGCAGAGGAAAAGAAGGTAAAGAGGAAATAACTCGAAAATTGTAAACTTCACGTGAACGCAATCTGCAATTTGATATTTTAAGTGGGACAAGTACAAACCTGTTACTGGCAAAAACTCATTTACCTGGGGTACGTTTCATTTCATCTGTTTGCGATTTTTATTTTGATCTGAAGGGCAATGCACATCACGTAGCTACATGATGCACACTGTTGCATGATTCACAGCATCGAATAATTTTTAAGAGTGCTCAGCTAGATTATTTAATTGTCGGCTTGTTTCTTTCATTTAGATGGGAAATATCACTATCATGTATCCTATATGATTGTGTCCTGAATCTCAGATTTGAAATGCATATGTGGCGGTTCACCATATGGTTGCTGCACCAATCGGGACTTCCCCATTGAAATCACCTAATTACAAACCTTTGATCTCATTTTTTACTCTGTCTATCTATAGACCCCTCTGACGGAGTGCCAAACTTTTAAGGGTAAATACATCAGTTACAAATTACGAATTAACCAGGCGGCCTTGGGCGTAAAGGGAATACTTCATGAGAAAAGGCTTCTTTAAGGTATTACATCATGTTAAATTATCTTACATCCTGCAAAAGATCTGTTTTCGCTTATGGAGATATCTTTAGAAAATATTCATCTTCTTTACATTATCAGATAAAGCTGTAACTCTCGTACAATGAATGCGATCCACAGTTTGAAGAATTTCGAAAAGGGGACGTGTTTGAACATTGATTACTGGACGTTCATCGACGTGTTGAAACATACCCAGCAACGAATTAATTCTTCTCATTTCAATAAATAAAACAGTGTTTTGATTAGCTTAAATTTGCCCCGACTCGCACAAAAGTATCCGGTTTACTAGAGGAAGATAAGATGGGGAAAGAGGGTTCATTTTACCAAAAATAGCTTTAAAATAGATATACTAATATGTTCGAGGGATACAGGTTCAGACTTGCCACTGACGAAAAACCAAACATTGAAAACATTCATTAGCTCGACTGAGTGAAAGCTTGTTACTGGATTAAAATCAGTAAATAGCTCTGCGCCACTTTCTTAATGTTCATCTCAAATTTGTAATTTTTCCTGAGAAAGTTACAAACGAGAGTCTTGAACCTTGTTCAATGTTTTCACATTTTCTAGGGTTCACCTTTGGCCTCGTATAAAAAGCCGTGCTAAACTTCCAGGAGTCTCAGAATAAATCCTACAGATTTTTAATGTAAAGGGAAAATAAAGTAATTTGAAAAGGGATTGGGGTTTATCACCAAGAAAATACGAAGGTGATCATATAAAAAATTGACAAGGAAAAGATTTGCTATCTTCGTAATTTGCGCATTTGATCTCATTACCCGCTCTTTGAGATAAGTTTTGAAAAATTTCCAAAATAACTACAAACGTTTAGATCAGTTGATCAGTTAGCCTCACCTTGATACCCTTAACCCAGTATCCTGAGAGAACTGATAAAATTTCCGAACACGTGCCACTGGTAAATAACATCTGGTGTCGATTCATGGCAAAAATCAATATTTACCTTTGAGCTAAAAATTTATAACTGAATCAGTTTCCGAGTCGAAAGTTAGCTCTTCTCCGTAGTTTTTACAAGCTTAACAATTTGTTGTTGCTTCTTGGCCCATTATTGCCACTTCAATGTTTTTTCCATTTAACTGAACCAATATTTGATGGTTTTGTTCAAGCTGGAGGATGTACTACTCCTGGGAAAGATCTGCTCAACAGTTCATGACCGGAAATTCAACACTTTTCAACCACTCAGCGTAACACAAAATAATCAAACTATCAATTATGGTAAATGATATGAAATGGGCAGATGTCTTGTTTGTTTCGATTAAATATTTCTCTATGGTGCGTCAGGTGTTTTTCTAGCGAGATCAAGGGGACAGCATTCTTGGGAATGAAATAAAATTTTCAGCCCTGATAAATTTTCGTTAGTGAAGCATAATTTGTCCGAGGCTTTTAACGTAACTGAATGCGTTTATTAATTGCATTCTTCGTACTTCGTTTGCTAATGATGTAAGCCGGCTGCTGAAAATGTCGATTTTATCTTTCGTCGATTTCATATTTCTTGGAGTCGCACTCATCAGGTCGGTGAATCGACAGGATACCACTTCCTTTGTTCTGGAGTGATTTCCAACTAAATATTGATGAGGCTAGATAGTTTACCCCATGCCAGAGTTTTAGAAGCCGATTTCTCGAGCCATTGTACTCTGCGTCTTTGATTCAGCGAACAGTTGACCTTTTCTTAAATAAAAACCAGTCAGCGGCATGCAGCAACAGATCTTGTCAACTTTGTTTATTCATCCGACCGGTTTCGTTTGATCAAACAGACTTCAACAGGGATTTGGACAAGATTTACCAATGACCTACTTATATAAAAGAAGTTTAAAGAACAAGTCACGTTCAAATTGGGGTGTGAACAGCAAAATCACCTACAAAAAGGAAAAGTTACGCAATTCGAGCTTAATAAATAGGATATGTTACGCAGAACTAGCGTAACAACTAGGCAGTGTTTTTTGGGGGCTCACGATTAACGTTAAATGGTGAGCCCCAAAACTAATGAAACGGGTAATCATAAATATCCCGTTTAGACATTAAATAAAAAATACGACGAAAATAAGGACGTGACCAAAATATCTTTTAAAGTTAATATGCGCAGCTATTTCTAATCACTGACGCCGAGAATTTGGTTTTAGATTTCAAATTCTATGACATGAAAAACGAAGAGTTGCTCACTTTCTCTGCCCTAAGAACCTGTGTGTCTGACTCTGACTCTCTAGTAAGCGGATTCAGTCTTTGATTTCAATGTTTTAGCACGTAAGAGGAATAAGAAATTTAGTATCCACCTACACTCCCCAGAGTAAAAATAACGCCCAAAACGAGTACAAATATCACACGGTATTTGTAATCCGGAGAACCGGTTAGACAGGTTTTCTCGCATCGAGCAAGCGACGAATTGGATTGAAGTTACAAAAAAAATGGCGGACAATTTAAATCATTTTTCTAACGACGAAGAGTCGGAAGGGCTGGCGAATATTTCTCCAAAAAATACAACAACGCGCCAATTCCGTTCCGCTTCACATACTTCTGCCACGCACTCACCGTAAATAAATATCTACGAAGTTCGCCCGCACTGAAATAACAATTTGGCGCGTTGTACGATAAAAAACTTATTAGACGTTTTGTCGTGTCCTATCGGTGAGAATTTTTACTAGTTATTTGTATTTTGACGAGGCGGTAGGGCTCGTCAGAATACGGCACAACTCGTACAAAATACTCAACGATACTCCACAGCAAAACGTCTAATACCATATATGTATTCATGTATCCAACTCAAACTTGGGTACAAATTGACTTCACTTGGGAACAAAATGACTGGGTTTGAAATGACTATGGATGTGAACAAAACTCTCGGGATCAGGGGGTCAGAAGGTTAACCTCTGATAGCATTGGATTCACACATTGCAAAGTATCATTTGTAAGATGAACAACAAATAAGACAACAAGCAAGGACAAGAATTCATGGTTCTACTGCCCATGACCTATTCATATAAAATGCAGACTCCCAACTGAAGTTTGCTCACAGATCATGCTTTAACACAATCGCATGAGCAGTGCATTGTGTAAAATGTAACAAGGTCAATTTTAATAGTTGTAATTACTCCATTTCTTGCATCGTATGACTTTCTTTGAAATCACAAACGCATTGGTCACATCTCATTGGCTGGCAGATGCTGTGTTGATATTAATCGAAAAAATCATTATTCAAGTATGCTGTATCCACAGTACACCAATGTACATGACTGTGTTTTCCAGCTCCGATATGTGGTGATGACTTAGTAACTATGTAAATGGAGCAGCCTTCTTTTTTGGGACCTAGAATTTGTAAAACACGATTTAAAAGCAAGAGCTCCAAATAGATTTTTCGTTCTATTTCGTTTGCTGACTTATGAATCGCCCTGGTTCAACTTTATAATTATACAACCACTTACAGTTACTTGGCTAATATGAATAATTTAACAATGAATTTCAACTCAACTTTATCCTTAGCTCCAAAGATTCAACCGCACGAAGGATTTGTAGTTTTTTAGTTGAATCAAAAGCCTACGACGCGGAGATAATGAATAAAGGCGTAAACCTCAGGAATAACTAAGTACCACGAAGTTATCGTTCAATACTGCGAAACTCGACTTTCTCATTCAGTTGAATCACGGGCCATGATTAAAGATTTAGTTAGGATTTCAAAAGTTACAGAGATATTTCGATTCTAAATAATCAACTTCTAAGTTAAGGAGCTGAAACATCTTTACAAGGAGGTTAAACTCACCACCACAACTACACAGCCCTCCACTCTACTGAAGGAAACTTGACAAACGTCTCAAATGTGGCGGTCGCGGTGAAATTTGTTTGCGTCAACTAGTGCCAGGTTTTTCCGAGCAAACTGTATCTTGGAACCAAGTTAGTAGCACGGTTTCGGTCACGGCACAAAAGTGCAGATGGACCTAGCTTCGAATTCCATCCCATGTCAAACACTTTGATTTCATTTCCGACTTTTCAAACCCTCCAGAAATTTATAACGATTATTTTATTCTTTTATTCTTTTCTTCTTTTATTTTCTTCCATTGTATATTGTTTACCCTTTTTTTTACATATTTTAGCGTTCGCCACATTTTATCGTCTTCAACTTGCTTCAACATATTTATGCTGATTTGGAAAACTTACTCACTTGAAAATGACCTCAGAGAGGTCGAAACGTCGTGACTTCTTAGCGCTAGCTTTTATTTCAAGGTAAATTTCCTCCCTTTTTAACTTTTAACTCGGCGACGAGCAATCGATAACAAATTAGTTGTGGGCGCGGTATTCATAGACTTCCAGAAGACCTTTGATTGCGTTTCGCACTCAGTCTTTCTTCACAAGCTAGAGCCCAACTTTGGAATCAAGGGAAACTTACTGGCATGGCTAAGAGATTATCTGTCTGAACGGGAAAAGGATACTGTAATTAATGGCGTACCCTCTGAGAATACCAAAGTTGCACACAACAGGGCTCCGTACTCGGTCTCATACCTTTCGCCTTGTACACAAGCGATCTCCCGAAAGCAGTTAACACTGCAACGATATTCCTGTATGCCGATGATACTACCATGTATTTTGTTGGTGAATCTGTAGACCAGGTACGGTAACAACAACGTTGAACAAGCTCTAGATGAACTCGCCCTCCGGTGCAAACATAACTCCCTAGTACCACACCCCAAAAAGCGCGAGGGAGTGATCCTTAAACGAAATTATTTTATCGGTCTCTTAGGCAGTTTAAAAACTAACCAGCATCTCATAAAGCTCTAAACTGTTAGATGTAATTATTGACAACAAGCTTAAGTGGAAAAACCACATATCAGAGCTCAGGAGAGAGTTCGTCAACAAGCTCAATCTGATCAAACGCAGCCGATTAAATTTAAAGTCATTTTACCCTCGGTCACATATGCTCTACCAATTTGGGAGTGTTGCACAAATAAAAACGAATTTAATTATTTGGAATCCATACATTGTAGGGCTGCCAGAGTTATACATAACCTCCCGCACGACATGCCCTGAGGATGTAAGAAAAACAGCTAACTGGGACTCTATTCGACACTTATAAGGTCAAAATAGCCACCTTTATTTATAACATCTACCAGTGCATACAGTAACTTCATCATGCTTGGAACATATAATCCAAAGGGAAGAGTTTAAGTATGACCTCCGTCATCAACATCGTCAGCGTACAACGTTTTCAAATTTATTACATGAAAAACTCTATTTCTCACGGAGGATCCATTGTTTGGAATATTTCAGAACCGCCCGCTGTCAGCGCCAGGGACTACGCCAAAGGAGAAAAATGTCTCACGCCCTCAGAAATGATAGGGTCTAAAAGTACTTACGAGTGACCACGAGTGACCACGAGTGAGATTAAATGAAAATATCTCGGTTTTGTTAATATGACGTCATTAAGGAATCATTTTCGCTTAATTTTGTGAAATAATGACTTACTCATGAAAACTGAAGTTATTCACTGTATAAATGCATAGCGGACGATTTGAAAAACATGAAAAACAGATGCGATGATATTTAAAAACTTGCAGTGTGGACTATACATTACAGATTGCACAGTTACGATAGGTTGAAAACAAAAACGATTTTAAGAAGGATGTTACTAAAACGAGGAACGGGGAACGGGGAACGGGAACGGGGAACGGGAACGGAGAACGGGGAACGGGGAACGGGAAACGGCGAACGGCGAACGGCGAACGGCGAACGGGGAACGGGTGTACAGCGGTAACCCGCCTGAGAATTCAAAATGGCGGAGTAAAGGGAACTAAAAGGGTCTGGCAACTAGTTTTAAGCACGTGCTCTTCGAACGCGATCGTCGGGGCAAAAAGCATGGAAGGTAAGTGTAGGTTTTATGGAAGGATTTTACTTTGAAATGTTGAGTGCCTCATAAATTTAGTTTTTGTCTGGCACACATTGCAGGTTGTATAGAAATCAAATCCTCGGAGAGGTGAGTATCTTACAATTCATGCACAACATTTCAACAATCAACTCAGAACTACAAGCTTGCGGCATTTATCCTTATATTCATAGAGTAATTGTACTGCAAAGTAATGAAGTTTACCTCCAATATCTTCACCGTTACAACCTGGCAATATCAATAATGTTGTGAAGCAAACAGCTGAATGACTTTCACGCCCATTATGGGAATCACTTTCTCTTGAATATGATCAATGCAGTGTAAATATTATTTTAAGCGTTAGCATGAATGTGAATTCATACACCTACATTCTTGAAGACATTACTGATGTTTTCCTGTTAAACTAAATGATATAAAAGTTCTGTCAATGTTTGATTTCTCTGTTGTTTACATGGAAGTTTATGGGTCGATACAAAGATATGTTCCTGATGTTATTTTGCGGTAAGGTAAGCAGATATCTGCATGGAGTAATTTTAATAACTAGGCTGGTTATTACGTTTCCTAGCTCATTTCTGTTAACCTAAGATATTACCTCCTTGCTACTTATCTGCAAAAAATGCTGTTGGGCAAAGCAAACAACCAACATACCCAAATTCTTCCAAAAGATGCAGATTTCAGGAAGATCGGGTCTAAAAGTATTTACGAGTGACCACGAGTGACCACGAATGAGATTAAATCAAAATATCTCAGTTTTGTTACTATGACGTCATTACGCAGTCAAAATTCACATCATTTCATCAAATACCTATTAGAAAGGAGACTAATATTTTCCCCGGCATACATCCGATAATTGAAAAAAATTCCAAAAAATATATTTAAAAAACCATAACTACAGGAAAACGTATATTTTATTATATCACCGTGTTATTTAACTTTTTGAAGACACGCTAAGCGTTTGATTTGAATATTTCCTTTGAGACACAACGTAACCAACGTTCCGCCACTGTCATCTACTCCTCCTCTACTCGACCGTAACAAAAATACAACTTCAGAGCGCGTGAAGTCTTTACGCTTCTAGTTTATAAGTCAGCCATTACCGAACTTGACAAGAAACACGCAAACCCTTTCTAAAGCGCGCGGAAACGCCCAAAGTACCCCCAATGGTGTCTAGCTGCCTAGTTCCCACGGCTTTTGTTGTATTCTATTTGGAATCATACGGAGAGGTTAGGTGTAATAAAAAGTTGTCATGATAAACATATATTCATACGAATTGTTCACGATCCAAGCGATATATAAGCTAAGAAAATAGCCGAACTATTACTTTGACGCTAGGAGTAGTGAGTTTACGACGCAAAACCCAATATACTTGTCCAGACCTCTCGTCGGCAGTACATTTGAAAGTTGAATGGAATTTTCCAAAGTGAAGGGTTGATCATTGACATCATTGGGTTGATGATGATGATGATGATAGAAGGTTTATTAAAAATATTCAAAAATGGCACCCAAGTGGTGAAATACATGTGAATTTACAAGTATACTTTAAATATTTAAAAAATACGAAAATCTTACATTTGACTTTAAAATTAAGAGTCTAAAGGGACTGGGAATTACAAGAATCGACAGTTACATACCAATGAAAAACGCTTAGGTTTGCTTGACTACAAGAACTGGGCGTTAGACGCCATTGTTGGAAAGAAAGATTTTTTAAATCTTTCGGTCCGGTCTGGGTTGTTAGAAATAGAGTCAATAAAATGGTCATTTGATATTTATGACTATTCTTAAAATCGTTTTTGTTTTCAACCTATCGTAACTGTGCAATCTGTAATGTATATTCCACACTGCAAGTTTTTAACTATTATCGCATATGTTTTTCATGTTTTTCAAATCGTCCGCTATGCATTTATACAGTGAATAACTTCAGTTTTCGTGACTGAGTCATTATTTCACGAAATTAAGCGAAAATGATTCCGTAATAACGTCATATTGACAAAACTGAGATATTTTGGTTTAATCTCACTCGTGGTCACTCGTAAGTACTTTTAGACCCTATCTTACCTCCACTGCTTTCTCCCGTACAAAGAAATGAATGATATGAATAGAACTGTTTTGCAGATAGTTCCGAAAATAATAATCATACCAATTTCGCAGGCAAAACTAGCTGCCTAGACACGCTCCAGCGGTTTCGTTGGAATCCGAAGATAAAAAGTCGATAAAATGGCATTTAAATTCACTGAAACAAAGCAAGAAAAAATGAAGTGGAGGTAAGAAGGTTCAAATTTACGGTGTTTCATTTTTCCTTGGCTGTACACACTCAAACTGTTGTATTGAAGGATTCGTTGCTCCAAGTTAGACACCTCTCAAAACATCTCTAAAACTGCAGGGACTGTAAAGCTGAGAGAAAAGTTGAAGAGACCATAAAACCAGCTGGTTCTTTTATTAGAGAGCTTTAGATTCGAGTGCGAGAACGAGTACGAGTAGAGTTTTAACCGCGCGAGATCTGGCACTAGTATCTCGTACTCGTAGTCGTGCTGACGAAAATTGTAACTTTAGATTGTAAACAAAAGTATCGATCCGAGTGCGAGGATTTTACTGTAACAATCTCGCCATGTTTAGCCTAAAAAAAAGCTATCCTAGAAGCATCCGTTTACCTTCTTAGAGATGAAGAGATTGACGAAGAAGATTTCCTGGCGATTTATGAAATCACAACGATGAGAAGGCAACATCCTTACTAGCAGTATGAAAGGATTGACGATGTTTATGACGTCATTTCTCCTGAAGAGTTGGCAGCCGAGCTCAGGTTTGGCATCACAGGATTGCCTCTCCTTCTTCGGGCATTAGCAATTCAAGAAATATTTGCTTGTGCCAATGGCACGGTATGTTCAGGAACGAAAGGACTGTTGATTTTATTGAAACTTTTTTCTTACCCATGTCGTCTCTCGGATATGATTCCTCGCTTTGGTCGTTCAGTGCCCGAGCTGAGCTTAATCTTAAACGAGGTGATTAGCTTTACTTACACAAATCCTGGATACTTGCTAAGAGATCTCGATCAATCCTGGTTGAGAAGCCAACATCTGGAAGACTTTGCTCTTGCTGTCCATGGAAAGGGAACAGCTTTTGAGAATTGCTAGGGGTTTGTAGAGTTGACAGTTCGCCCAATTTGTCGCCCAGGAAAGAACCAGCGTGTACCCAATGGGCACAAAAGGGTACATGCCCTAAAGTTTCAATCATTTGTTGCGCCAAATGGTTTAATAGCCAATTTGTATGGACCAGTTGGTAAGCTAATACGATTGTGTGCATCGTTCTGCTGTAATGCCTCCCTTTATTTAAGCCCCCAAATTTGAAACTGAATTGAAGTGTCACCACCGTAAATCCTCGAATTAGCGCCCCCTCGAATAAGTGCCCCTCCTATCGACCAAAAATTTAAATTAAGTACCCCCCTCAAATAAGTGTCCCCTCCCCTCCCCTCATTTTGTGGATGAGTACTGAGACAGCAAAGGATGCATAGTTTTCGTCATGTAGTATTAGATTTGTACATTGCACTAATGGTGAGTTAAACTCTAGGATCAGTTTTTTATGTCAATAGTTAATTTTGTTTATGTGTAGATGACGTATTAAGGCCACCATTTGGGAAAAATTAAATAAGCGCCCCTCTCAATTAAGTTCCCCCCCCCCTTGAATAAGCGCCCCCCCCCCCCCCATTCTCTTATAATTTTGAATTAAGCTCCCTGGGCTCTAATTGATTTGAGGATCTACGGTATCAACACCTACAGGAGTGAGCTGGAAAGATCAAATCTATCAGGAAACATTTTTGGTAGTCAGCCCCTTGGTAAGAGCTTCATTAAATGTAGCCTACCCTTGAATCCTTACACAAATATCCATAACCCAGCCCCTACTAAATCAAAATGGCTGTTAACCAATTAAGTTGGAAAATTGAAAAAAAAAATTAAATCACAGTCTGTAACTCAACAGTTACCTGCAGCTACAAGAGTGTTATAACACTAGCTACTGATATAAATCCAAGTATGGTTACTCTATAAATCTTCATTTCAGAGGGTAAAAGGCATGATGCTGGTATGTTAAGAATGTCTGGCCTCCTTCCTAACCTTCAGCAGCATTCATTTGATACCAGTGGACAACCACTGTGTATATATGGTGACCTCGCCTATCCACTCAGAATTCATTTTCAAGGATGAAGTAAAGTCAGGGAAGCTGTGGAGTGGGTAGTTAGCAACATAGTCACGTACCTCGCTTTCCTAGATTTTAGAAGAACTTAAAGATTGGATTAAGTCCAGTAGGTATAATGTATTCAGTGTGTGCTCTGCTTAGGAATGCACGTACCTGCTTATATACATCAACTACAAGCACCTATTTTGATGTTCAACCCCCTACATTAGATGATTATTTTCAGGTTTAAAGCTCTTGATTTGC